>NW_027223780.1:600000-811363 GCF_028538775.1 Myotis yumanensis
GTGGCTATGCCATCACCATTTCTATGACATCATGACGGTTACGACGTCAACGGCAATGACATAACAATGTCTATGAAACTACAGTGGCTTTGACCTTACAATATATATGATGTTAGAGTCGCTGTGATGTCACAATGGCTATGCCATCACAATGGCTATGACATCACAATGTCTATGACATCACAGTTTCTATGACATCATAGTGGCTATGACGTTCCAATGGCTATGACATCAAAATGGCTATGACCTGAAATTTGCATTGACTTAAATATGTCTGTGTCATTACAGTGCCTGTGACGTTACAATGGCTGTGACATTTTCGTGGCTATGACGATGCAATTCCTGTGGCATTGTAGGTAGCTATGACTTTTCAATGGCTATGACATTGATGTGGCCATGAGCTTTCAATGGCTATGACGTCACAATGCCTACGACCTAACAATGGCTATGACGTCACAGTGGCTATTACAGGACAGCGGAAATGACTATACTATCTCTATGACATTGTGGTGCCTATCACGTTACGATGGCTGTGACATTATAGTGGCTATGCCATCACCATGTCTATGACATCATGAAGGTTACGAAGTCAACGGCAATGACATAACAATGTCTATGAAACTACAGTGGCTTTGACCTTACAATATATATGATGTTATAGTCGCTGTGATGTCACAATGGCTATGCCATCACAATGGCTATGCCGTCACAATGGCTATGACATCACAGTTTCTATGACATCATAGTGGCTATGACGTTCCAATGACTATGACATCAAAATGACTATGACCTGAAATTTGCATTGACTTAAATATGTCTGTGCCATTACATGCCTGTGACATTACAATGGCTGTGACATTTTCGTGGCTATGACGATGCAATTCCTGTGGCATTGTAGGTAGCTATGACTTTTCAATGGCTATGACATTGATGTGGCCATGAGCTTTCAATGGCTATGACGTCACAATGCCTACGACCTAACAATGGCTATTACGTCACAGTGGCTATTACAGGACAGCGGAAATGACTATACTATCTCTATGACATTGTGGTGCCTATCACGTTACGATGGCTGTGACATTATAGTGGCTATGCCATCACCATGTCTATGACATCATGATGGTTACGACGTCAACGGCAATGACATAACAATGTCTATGAAACTACAGTGGCTTTGACCTTACAATATATATGATGTTATAGTCGCTGTGATGTCACAATGGCTATGCCATCACAATGGCTATGACATCACAATGGCTATGACATCACAGTTTCTATGACATCATAGTGGCTATGACGTTCCAATGGCTATGACATCAAAATAGCTATGACCTGAAATTTGCATTGACTTAAATATGTCTGTGTCATTACAGTGCCTGTGACGTTACAATGGCTGAGACATTTTCGTGGCTATGACGATGCAATTCCTGTGGCATTGTAGGTAGCTATGACTTTTCAATGGCTAGGACATTGATGTGGCCATGAGCTTTCAATGGCTATGACGTCACAATGCCTACGACCTAACAATGGCTATGACGCCACAGTGGCTATTACAGGACAGCGGAAATGACTATACTATCTCTATGACATTGTGGTGCCTATCACGTTACGATGGCTGTGACATTATAGTGGCTATGCCATCACCATTTCTATGACATCATGACGGTTACGACGTCAACGGCAATGACATAACAATGTCTATGAAACTACAGTGGCTTTGACCTTACAATATATATGATGTTAGAGTCGCTGTGATGTCACAATGGCTATGCCATCACAATGGCTATGACATCACAATGTCTATGACATCACAGTTTCTATGACATCATAGTGGCTATGACGTTCCAATGGCTATGACATCAAAATGGCTATGACCTGAAATTTGCATTGACTTAAATATGTCTGTGTCATTACAGTGCCTGTGACGTTACAATGGCTGTGACATTTTCGTGGCTATGACGATGCAATTCCTGTGGCATTGTAGGTAGCTATGACTTTTGAATGGCTAGGACATTGCTGTGGCCATGAGCTTTCAATGGCTATGACGTCACAATGCCTACGACCTAACAATGGCTATGACGCCACAGTGGCTATTACAGGACAGCGGAAATGACTATACTATCTCTATGACATTGTGGTGCCTATCACGTTATGATGGCTGTGACATTATAGTGGCTATGCCATCACCATGTCTATGACATCATGACGGTTACGACGTCAACGGCAATGACATAACAATGTCTATGAAACTACAGTGGCTTTGACCTTACAATATATATGATGTTAGAGTCGCTGTGATGTCACAATGGCTATGCCATCACAATGGCTATGACATCACAATGTCTATGACATCACAGTTTCTATGACATCATAGTATCTATGACGTTCCAATGGCTATGACATCAAAATGGCTATGACCTGAAATTTGCATTGACTTAAATATGTCTGTGTCATTACAGTGCCTGTGACGTTACAATGGCTGTGACATTTTCGTGGCTATGACGATGCAATTCCTGTGGCATTGTAGGTAGCTATGACTTTTCAATGGCTATGACATTGATGTGGCCATGAGCTTTCAATGGCTGTGACGTCACAATGCCTACGACCTAACAATGGCTATGACGTCACAGTGGTATTACAGGACTGCGGAAATGACTATACTATCTCTATTACATTGTGGTGCCTATCACATTACGATGGCTGTGACATTATAGTGGCTATGCCATCACCATGTCTATGACATAATGACGGTTACGACGTCAACGGCAATGACATAACAATGTCTATGAAACTACAGTGGCTTTGACCTTACAATATATATGATGTTAGAGTCGCTGTGATGTCACAATGGCTATGACATCACAATGTCTATGACATCACAGTTTCTATGACATCATAGTGGCTATGACGTTCCAATGGCTATGACATCAAAATGGCTATGACCCGAAATTTGCATTGACTTAAATATGTCTGTGTCATTACAGTGCCTGTGACGTTACAATGGCTGTGACATTTTCTTGGCTATGACGATGCAATTCCTGTGGCATTGTAGGTAGCTATGACTTTTCAATGGCTAGGACATTGATGTGGCCATGAGATTTCAATGGCTATGACGTCACAATGCCTACGACCTAACAATGGCTATGACGTCACAGTGGCTATTACAGGACAGCGGACATGACTATACTATCTCTATGACATTGTGGTGCCTATCACGTTACGATGGCTGTGACATTATAGTGGCTATGCCATCACCATGTCTATGACATCATGAAGGTTACGAAGTCAACGGCAATGACATAACAATGTCTATGAAACTACAGTGGCTTTGACCTTACAATATATATGATGTTATAGTCGCTGTGATGTCACAATGGCTATGCCATCACAATGGCTATGCCATCACAATGGCTATGACATCACAGTTTCTATGACATCATAGTGGCTATGACGTTCCAATGGCTATGACATCAAAATGACTATGACCTGAAATTTGCATTGACTTAAATATGTCTGTGCCATTACATGCCTGTGACGTTACAATGGCTGTGACATTTTCTTGGCTATAACGATGCAATTCCTGTGGCATTGTAGGTAGCTATGACTTTTCAATGGCTATGACATTGATGTGGCCATGAGATTTCAATGGCTATGACGTCACAATGCCTACGACTTAACAATGGCTATTACGTCACAGTGGCTATTACAGGACAGCGGAAATGACTATACTATCTCTATGACATTGTGGTGCCTATCACGTTACGATGGTTGTGACATTATAGTGGCTATGCCATCACCCTGTCTATGACATCATGATGGTTACGACGTCAACGGCAATGACATAACAATGTCTATGAAACTACAGTGGCTTTGACCTTACAATATATATGATGTTATAGTCGCTGTGATGTCACAATGGCTATGCCATCACAATGGCTATGACATCAGTTTCCATGACATCATAGTGGCTTTGACGTTCCAATGGCTATGACATCAAAATGGCTATGACCTGAAATTTGCATTAACTTAAATATGTCTGTGTCATTACAGTGCCTGTGACGTTACAATGGCTGAGACATTTTTGTGGCTATGACGATGCAATTCCTGTGGCATTGTAGGTAGCTATGACTTTTCAATGGCTATGACATTGATGTGGCCATGAGCTTTCAATGGCTATGACGTCACAATGCCTACGACCTAACGATGGCTATGACGTCACAGTGGCTATTACAGGACAGCGGAAATGACTATACTATCTCTATGACATTGTGGTGCCTATCACGTTACGATGGCTGTGACATTATAGTGGCTATGCCATCACCATGTCTATGACATCATGAAGGTTACGAAGTCAACGGAAATGACTTAACAATGTCTATGAAACTACAGTGGCTTTGACCTTACAATATATATGATGTTATAGTCGCTGTGATGTCACAATGGCTATGCCATCACAATGGCTATGCCGTCACAATGGCTATGACATCACAGTTTCTATGACATCATAGTGGCTATGACGTTCCAATGGCTATGACATCAAAATGACTATGACCTGAAATTTGCATTGACTTAAATATGTCTGTGCCATTACATGCCTGTGACGTTACAATGGCTGTGACATTTTCTTGGCTATAACGATGCAATTCCTGTGGCATTGTAGGTAGCTATGACTTTTCAATGGCTATGACATTGATGTGGCCATGAGCTTTCAATGGCTATGACGTCACAATGCCTACGACCTAACAATGGCTATTACGTCACAGTGGCTATTACAGGACAGCGGAAATGACTATACTATCTCTATGACATTGTGGTGCCTATCACGTTACGATGGTTGTGACATTATAGTGGCTATGCCATCACCATGTCTATGACATCATGATGGTTACGACATCAACGGCAATGACATAACAATGTCTATGAAACTACAGTGGCTTTGACCTTACAATATATATGATGTTATAGTCGCTGTGATGTCACAATGGCTATGCCATCACAATGGCTATGACATCAGTTTCCATGACATCATAGTGGCTTTGACGTTCCAATGGCTATGACATCAAAATGGCTATGACCTGAAATTTGCATTAACTTAAATATGTCTGTGTCATTACAGTGCCTGTGACGTTACAATGGCTGAGACATTTTCGTGGCTATGACGATGCAATTCCTGTGGCATTGTAGGTAGCTATGACTTTTCAATGGCTATGACATTGATGTGGCCATGAGCTTTCAATGGCTATGACGTCACAATGCCTACGACCTAACAATGGCTATGACGTCACAGTGGCTATTACAGGACAGTGGAAATGACTATACTATCGCTATGACATTGTGGTGCCTATCACGTTACGATGGCTGTGACATTATAGTGGCTATGCCATCACCATGTCTATGACATCATGATGGTTACGAAGTCAACGGCAATGACATAAGAATGTCTATGAAACTACAGTGGCTTTGACATTACAATATATATGATGTTATAGTCGCTGTGATGTCACAATGGCTATGCCATCACAATGGCTATGACATCACAGTTTCTATGACATCATAGTGGCTATGACGTTCCAATGGCTATGACATCAAAATGGCTATGACCTGAAATTTGCATTGACTTAAATATGTCTGTGCCATTATATGCCTGTGACGTTACAATGGCGGAGACATTTTCGTGGCTATGACGATGCAATTCCTGTGGCATTGTAGGTAGCTATGACTTTTCAATGGCTATGACATTGATGTGGCCATGAGCTTTCAATGGCTATGACGTCACAATGCCTACGACCTAACAATGGCTATTACGTCACAGTGGCTATTACAGGACAGCGGAAATGACTATACTATCTCTATGACATTGTGGTGCCTATCACGTTACGATGGCTGTGACATTATAGTGGCTATGCCATCACCATGTCTATGACATCATGACGGTTACCACATCAACGGCAATGACATAACAATGTCTATGAAACTACAGTGGCTTTGACCTTACAATATATATGATGTTATACTCGCTGTGATGTCACAATGGCTATGCCATCACAATGGCTATGACATCACAATGGCTATGACATCACAGTTTCTATGACATCATAGTGGCTATGACGTTCCAATGGCTATGACATCAAAATGGCTATGACCTGAAATTTGCATTGACTTAAATATGTCTGTGTCATTACAGTGCCTGTGACGTTACAATGGCTGAGACATTTTCGTGGCTATGACGATGCAATTCCTGTGGCATTGTAGGTAGCTATGACTTTTCAATGGCTAGGACATTGATGTGGCCATGAGCTTTCAATGGCTATGACGTCACAATGCCTACGACCTAACAATGGCTATGACGTCACAGTGGCTATTACAGGACAGCGGAAATGACTATACTATCTCTATGACATTGTGGTGCCTATCACGTTACGATGGCTGTGACATTATAGTGGCTATGCCATCACCATGTCTATGACATCATGAAGGTTACGAAGTCAACGGCAATGACATAACAATGTCTATGAAACTACAGTGGCTTTGACCTTACAATATATATGATGTTATAGTCGCTGTGATGTCACAATGGCTATGCCATCACAATGGCTATGCCGTCACAATGGCTATGACATCACAGTTTCTATGACATCATAGTGGCTATGACGTTCCAATGACTATGACATCAAAATGACTATGACCTGAAATTTGCATTGACTTAAATATGTTTGTGCCATTACATGCCTGTGACATTACAATGGCTGTGACATTTTCGTGGCTATGACGATGCAATTCCTGTGGCATTGTAGGTAGCTATGACTTTTCAATGGCTATGACATTGATGTGGCCATGAGCTTTCAATGGCTATGACGTCACAATGCCTACGACCTAACAATGGCTATGACGTAACAGTGGCTATTACAGGACAGCGGAAATGACTATACTATCTCTATGACATTGTGGTGCCTATCACGTTACGATGGCTGTGACATTATAGTGGCTATGCCATCACCATGTCTATGACATCATGAAGGTTACGAAGTCAACGGAAATGACATAACAATGTCTATGAAACTACAGTGGCTTTGACCTTACAATATATATGATGTTATAGTCGCTGTGATGTCACAATGGCTATGCCATCACAATGGCTATGCCGTCACAATGGCTATGACATCACAGTTTCTATGACATCATAGTGGCTATGACGTTCCAATGGCTATGACATCAAAATGACTATGACCTGAAATTTGCATTGACTTAAATATGTCTGTGCCATTACATGCCTGTGACGTTACAATGGCTGTGACATTTTCTTGGCTATAACGATGCAATTCCTGTGGCATTGTAGGTAGCTATGACTTTTCAATGGCTATGACATTGATGTGGCCATGAGCTTTCAATGGCTATGACGTCACAATGCCTACGACCTAACAATGGCTATTACGTCACAGTGGCTATTACAGGACAGCGGAAATGACTATACTATCTCTATGACATTGTGGTGCCTATCACGTTACGATGGTTGTGACATTATAGTGGCTATGCCATCACCATGTCTATGACATCATGATGGTTACGACGTCAACGGCAATGACATAACAATGTCTATGAAACTACAGTGGCTTTGACCTTACAATATATATGATGTTATAGTCGCTGTGATGTCACAATGGCTATGCCATCACAATGGCTATGCCATCAGTTTCCATGACATCATAGTGGCTTTGACGTTCCAATGGCTATGACATCAAAATGGCTATGACCTGAAATTTGCATTAACTTAAATATGTCTGTGTCATTACAGTGCCTGTGACGTTACAATGGCTGAGACATTTTCGTGGCTATGACGATGCAATTCCTGTGGCATTGTAGGTAGCTATGACTTTTCAATGGCTATGACATTGATGTGGCCATGAGCTTTCAATGGCTATGACGTCACAATGCCTACGACCTAACAATGGCTATGACGTCACAGTGGCTATTACAGGACAGTGGAAATGACTATACTATCGCTATGACATTGTGGTGCCTATCACGTTACGATGGCTGTGACATTATAGTGGCTATGCCATCACCATGTCTATGACATCATGATGGTTACGACGTCAACGGCAATGACATAAGAATGTCTATGAAACTACAGTGGCTTTGACCTTACAATATATATGATGTTATAGTCGCTGTGATGTCACAATGGCTATGCCATCACAATGGCTATGACATCACAGTTTCTATGACATCATAGTGGCTATGACGTTCCAATGGCTATGACATCAAAATGGCTATGACCTGAAATTTGCATTGACTTAAATATGTCTGTGCCATTATATGCCTGTGACGTTACAATGGCGGAGACATTTTCGTGGCTATGACGATGCAATTCCTGTGGCATTGTAGGTAGCTATGACTTTTCAATGGCTATGACATTGATGTGGCCATGAGCTTTCAATGGCTATGACGTCACAATGCCTACGACCTAACAATGGCTATTACGTCACAGTGGCTATTACAGGACAGCGGAAATGACTATACTATCTCTATGACATTGTGGTGCCTATAACGTTACGATGGCTGTGACATTATAGTGGCTATGCCATCACCATGTCTATGACATCATGACGGTTACCACATCAACGGCAATGACATAACAATGTCTATGAAACTACAGTGGCTTTGACCTTACAATATATATGATGTTATACTCGCTGTGATGTCACAATGGCTATGCCATCACAATGGCTATGACATCACAATGGCTATGACATCACAGTTTCTATGACATCATAGTGGCTATGACGTTCCAATGGCTATGACATCAAAATGGCTATGACCCGAAATTTGCATTGACTTAAATATGTCTGTGTCATTACAGTGCCTGTGACGTTACAATGGCTGTGACATTTTCTTGGCTATGACGATGCAATTCCTGTGGCATTGTAGGTAGCTATGACTTTTCAATGGCTATGACATTGATGTGGCCATGAGATTTCAATGGCTATGACGTCACAATGCCTACGACCTAACAATGGCTATGACGTCACAGTGGCTATTACAGGACAGCGGACATGACTATACTATCTCTATGACATTGTGGTGCCTATCACGTTACGATGGCTGTGACATTATAGTGGCTATGCCATCACCATGTCTATGACATCATGAAGGTTACGAAGTCAACGGCAATGACATAACAATGTCTATGAAACTACAGTGGCTTTGACCTTACAATATATATGATGTTATAGTCGCTGTGATGTCACAATGGCTATGCCATCACAATGGCTATGCCATCACAATGGCTATGACATCACAGTTTCTATGACATCATAGTGGCTATGACGTTCCAATGGCTATGACATCAAAATGACTATGACCTGAAATTTGCATTGACTTAAATATGTCTGTGCCATTACATGCCTGTGACGTTACAATGGCTGTGACATTTTCTTGGCTATAACGATGCAATTCCTGTGGCATTGTAGGTAGCTATGACTTTTCAATGGCTATGACATTGATGTGGCCATGAGCTTTCAATGGCTATGACGTCACAATGCCTACGACTTAACAATGGCTATTACGTCACAGTGGCTATTACAGGACAGCGGAAATGACTATACTATCTCTATGACATTGTGGTGCCTATCACGTTACGATGGTTGTGACATTATAGTGGCTATGCCATCACCCTGTCTATGACATCATGATGGTTACGACGTCAACGGCAATGACATAACAATGTCTATGAAACTACAGTGGCTTTGACCTTACAATATATATGATGTTATAGTCGCTGTGATGTCACAATGGCTATGCCATCACAATGGCTATGACATCAGTTTCCATGACATCATAGTGGCTTTGACGTTCCAATGGCTATGACATCAAAATGGCTATGACCTGAAATTTGCATTAACTTAAATATGTCTGTGTCATTACAGTGCCTGTGACGTTACAATGGCTGAGACATTTTCGTGGCTATGACGATGCAATTCCTGTGGCATTGTAGGTAGCTATGACTTTTCAATGGCTATGACATTGATGTGGCCATGAGCTTTCAATGGCTATGACGTCACAATGCCTACGACCTAACGATGGCTATGACGTCACAGTGGCTATTACAGGACAGCGGAAATGACTATACTATCTCTATGACATTGTGGTGCCTATCACGTTACGATGGCTGTGACATTATAGTGGCTATGCCATCACCATGTCTATGACATCATGAAGGTTACGAAGTCAACGGAAATGACATAACAATGTCTATGAAACTACAGTGGCTTTGACCTTACAATATATATGATGTTATAGTCGCTGTGATGTCACAATGGCTATGCCATCACAATGGCTATGCCGTCACAATGGCTATGACATCACAGTTTCTATGACATCATAGTGGCTATGACGTTCCAATGGCTATGACATCAAAATAACTATGACCTGAAATTTGCATTGACTTAAATATGTCTGTGCCATTACATGCCTGTGACGTTACAATGGCTGTGACATTTTCTTGGCTATAACGATGCAATTCCTGTGGCATTGTAGGTAGCTATGACTTTTCAATGGCTATGACATTGATGTGGCCATGAGCTTTCAATGGCTATGACGTCACAATGCCTACGACCTAACAATGGCTATTACGTCACAGTGGCTATTACAGGACAGCGGAAATGACTATACTATCTCTATGACATTGTGGTGCCTATCACGTTACGATGGTTGTGACATTATAGTGGCTATGCCATCACCATGTCTATGACATCATGATGGTTACGACATCAACGGCAATGACATAACAATGTCTATGAAACTACAGTGGCTTTGACCTTACAATATATATGATGTTATAGTCGCTGTGATGTCACAATGGCTATGCCATCACAATGGCTATGACATCAGTTTCCATGACATCATAGTGGCTTTGACGTTCCAATGGCTATGACATCAAAATGGCTATGACCTGAAATTTGCATTAACTTAAATATGTCTGTGTCATTACAGTGCCTGTGACGTTACAATGGCTGAGACATTTTCGTGGCTATGACGATGCAATTCCTGTGGCATTGTAGGTAGCTATGACTTTTCAATGGCTATGACATTGATGTGGCCATGAGCTTTCAATGGCTATGACGTCACAATGCCTACGACCTAACAATGGCTATGACGTCACAGTGGCTATTACAGGACAGCGGACATGACTATACTATCTCTATGACATTGTGGTGCCTATCACGTTACGATGGCTGTGACATTATAGTGGCTATGCCATCACCATGTCTATGACATCATGAAGGTTACGAAGTCAACGGCAATGACATAACAATGTCTATGAAACTACAGTGGCTTTGACCTTACAATATATATGATGTTATAGTCGCTGTGATGTCACAATGGCTATGCCATCACAATGGCTATGCCATCACAATGGCTATGACATCACAGTTTCTATGACATCATAGTGGCTATGACGTTCCAATGGCTATGACATCAAAATGACTATGACCTGAAATTTGCATTGACTTAAATATGTCTGTGCCATTACATGCCTGTGACGTTACAATGGCTGTGACATTTTCTTGGCTATAACGATGCAATTCCTGTGGCATTGTAGGTAGCTATGACTTTTCAATGGCTATGACATTGATGTGGCCATGAGCTTTCAATGGCTATGACGTCACAATGCCTACGACTTAACAATGGCTATTACGTCACAGTGGCTATTACAGGACAGCGGAAATGACTATACTATCTCTATGACATTGTGGTGCCTATCACGTTACGATGGTTGTGACATTATAGTGGCTATGCCATCACCCTGTCTATGACATCATGATGGTTACGACGTCAACGGCAATGACATAACAATGTCTATGAAACTACAGTGGCTTTGACCTTACAATATATATGATGTTATAGTCGCTGTGATGTCACAATGGCTATGCCATCACAATGGCTATGACATCAGTTTCCATGACATCATAGTGGCTTTGACGTTCCAATGGCTATGACATCAAAATGGCTATGACCTGAAATTTGCATTAACTTAAATATGTCTGTGTCATTACAGTGCCTGTGACGTTACAATGGCTGAGACATTTTCGTGGCTATGACGATGCAATTCCTGTGGCATTGTAGGTAGCTATGACTTTTCAATGGCTATGACATTGATGTGGCCATGAGCTTTCAATGGCTATGACGTCACAATGCCTACGACCTAACGATGGCTATGACGTCACAGTGGCTATAACAGGACAGCGGAAATGACTATACTATCTCTATGACATTGTGGTGCCTATCACGTTACGATGGCTGTGACATTATAGTGGCTATGCCATCACCATGTCTATGACATCATGAAGGTTACGAAGTCAACGGAAATGACATAACAATGTCTATGAAACTACAGTGGCTTTGACCTTACAATATATATGATGTTATAGTCGCTGTGATGTCACAATGGCTATGCCATCACAATGGCTATGCCGTCACAATGGCTATGACATCACAGTTTCTATGACATCATAGTGGCTATGACGTTCCAATGGCTATGACATCAAAATGACTATGACCTGAAATTTGCATTGACTTAAATATGTCTGTGCCATTACATGCCTGTGACGTTACAATGGCTGTGACATTTTCTTGGCTATAACGATGCAATTCCTGTGGCATTGTAGGTAGCTATGACTTTTCAATGGCTATGACATTGATGTGGCCATGAGCTTTCAATGGCTATGACGTCACAATGCCTACGACCTAACAATGGCTATGACGTCACAGTGGCTATTACAGGACAGTGGAAATGACTATACTATCGCTATGACATTGTGGTGCCTATCACGTTACGATGGCTGTGACATTATAGTGGCTATGCCATCACCATGTCTATGACATCATGATGGTTACGACGTCAACGGCAATGACATAAGAATGTCTATGAAACTACAGTGGCTTTGACCTTACAATATATATGATGTTATAGTCGCTGTGATGTCACAATGGCTATGCCATCACAATGGCTATGACATCACAGTTTCTATGACATCATAGTGGCTATGACGTTCCAATGGCTATGACATCAAAATGGCTATGACCTGAAATTTGCATTGACTTAAATATGTCTGTGCCATTATATGCCTGTGACGTTACAATGGCGGAGACATTTTCGTGGCTATGACGATGCAATTCCTGTGGCATTGTAGGTAGCTATGACTTTTCAATGGCTATGACATTGATGTGGCCATGAGCTTTCAATGGCTATGACGTCACAATGCCTACGACCTAACAATGGCTATAACGTCACAGTGGCTATTACAGGACAGCGGAAATGACTATACTATCTCTATGACATTGTGGTGCCTATCACGTTACGATGGCTGTGACATTATAGTGGCTATGCCATCACCATGTCTATGACATCATGACGGTTACCACATCAACGGCAATGACATAACAATGTCTATGAAACTACAGTGGCTTTGACCTTACAATATATATGATGTTATACTCGCTGTGATGTCACAATGGCTATGCCATCACAATGGCTATGACATCACAATGGCTATGACATCACAGTTTCTATGACATCATAGTGGCTATGACGTTCCAATGGCTATGACATCAAAATGGCTATGACCTGAAATTTGCATTGACTTAAATATGTCTGTGTCATTACAGTGCCTGTGACGTTACAATGGCTGAGACATTTTCGTGGCTATGACGATGCAATTCCTGTGGCATTGTAGGTAGCTATGACTTTTCAATGGCTAGGACATTGATTTGGCCATGAGCTTTCAATGGCTATGACGTCACAATGCCTACGACCTAACAATGGCTATGACGCCACAGTGGCTATTACAGGACAGCGGAAATGACTATACTATCTCTATGACATTGTGGTGCCTATCACGTTACGATGGCTGTGACATTATAGTGGCTATGCCATCACCATTTCTATGACATCATGACGGTTACGACGTCAACGGCAATGACATAACAATGTCTATGAAACTACAGTGGCTTTGACCTTACAATATATATGATGTTAGAGTCGCTGTGATGTCACAATGGCTATGCCATCACAATGGCTATGACATCACAATGTCTATGACATCACAGTTTCTATGACATCATAGTGGCTATGACGTTCCAATGGCTATGACATCAAAATGGCTATGACCTGAAATTTGCATTGACTTAAATATGTCTGTGTCATTACAGTGCCTGTGACGTTACAATGGCTGTGACATTTTCGTGGCTATGACGATGCAATTCCTGTGGCATTGTAGGTAGCTATGACTTTTGAATGGCTAGGACATTGATGTGGCCATGAGCTTTCAATGGCTATGACGTCACAATGCCTACGACCTAACAATGGCTATGACGCCACAGTGGCTATTACAGGACAGCGGACCTGACTGTACTATCTCTATGACATTGTGGTGCCTATCACGTTACGATGGCTGTGACATTATAGTGGCTATGCCATCACCATGTCTATGACATCATGAAGGTTACGAAGTCAACGGCAATGATATAACAATGTCTATGAAACTACAGTGGCTTTGACCTTACAATATATATGATGTTATAGTCGCTGTGATGTCACAATGGCTATGCCATCACAATGGCTATGCCATCACAATGGCTATGACATCACAGTTTCTATGACATCATAGTGGCTATGACGTTCCAATGGCTATGACATCAAAATGACTATGACCTGAAATTTGCATTGACTTAAATATGTCTGTGCCATTACATGCCTGTGACGTTACAATGGCTGTGACATTTTCTTGGCTATAACGATGCAATTCCTGTGGCATTGTAGGTAGCTATGACTTTTCAATGGCTATGACATTGATGTGGCCATGAGCTTTCAATGGCTATGACGTCACAATGCCTACGACTTAACAATGGCTATTACGTCACAGTGGCTATTACAGGACAGCGGAAATGACTATACTATCTCTATGACATTGTGGTGCCTATCACGTTACGATGGTTGTGACATTATAGTGGCTATGCCATCACCCTGTCTATGACATCATGATGGTTACGACGTCAACGGCAATGACATAACAATGTCTATGAAACTACAGTGGCTTTGACCTTACAATATATATGATGTTATAGTCGCTGTGATGTCACAATGGCTATGCCATCACAATGGCTATGACATCAGTTTCCATGACATCATAGTGGCTTTGACGTTCCAATGGCTATGACATCAAAATGGCTATGACCTGAAATTTGCATTAACTTAAATATGTCTGTGTCATTACAGTGCCTGTGACGTTACAATGGCTGAGACATTTTCGTGGCTATGACGATGCAATTCCTGTGGCATTGTAGGTAGCTATGACTTTTCAATGGCTATGACATTGATGTGGCCATGAGCTTTCAATGGCTATGACGTCACAATGCCTACGACCTAACAATGGCTATGACGTCACAGTGGCTATTACAGGACAGCGGAAATGACTATACTATCTCTATGACATTGTGGTGCCTATCACGTTACGATGGCTGTGACATTATAGTGGCTATGCCATCACCATTTCTATGACATCATGACGGTTACGACGTCAACGGCAATGACATAACAATGTCTATGAAACTACAGTGGCTTTGACCTTACAATATATATGATGTTAGAGTCGCTGTGATGTCACAATGGCTATGCCATCACAATGGCTATGACATCACAATGTCTATGACATCACAGTTTCTATGACATCATAGTGGCTATGACGTTCCAATGGCTATGACATCAAAATGGCTATGACCTGAAATTTGCATTGACTTAAATATGTCTGTGTCATTACAGTGCCTGTGACGTTACAATGGCTGTGACATTTTCGTGGCTATGACGATGCAATTCCTGTGGCATTGTAGGTAGCTATGACTTTTCAATGGCTATGACATTGATGTGGCCATGAGCTTTCAATGGCTATGACGTCACAATGCCTACGACCTAACAATGGCTATGACGTCACAGTGGCTATTACAGGACAGCGGAAATGACTATACTATATGACATTGTGGTGCCTATCACGTTACGATGGCTGTGACATTATAGTGGCTATGCCATCACCATGTCTATGACATCATGAAGTCTACGAAGTCAACGGCAATGACATAACAATGTCTATGAAACTACAGTGTCTTTGACCTTACAATATATATGATGTTATAGTCGCTGTGATGTCACAATGGCTATGCCATCACAATGGCTATGCCGTCACAATGGCTATGACATCACAGTTTCTATGACATCATAGTGGCTATGACGTTCCAATGACTATGACATCAAAATGACTATGACCTGAAATTTGCATTGACTTAAATATGTCTGTGCCATTACATGCCTGTGACATTACAATGGCTGTGACATTTTCGTGGCTATGACGATGCAATTCCTGTGGCATTGTAGGTAGCTATGACTTTTCAATGGCTATGACATTGATGTGGCCATGAGCTTTCAATGGCTATGACGTCACAATGCCTACGACTTAACAATGGCTTTGACGTCACAGTGGCTATTACAGGACAGCGGAAATGACTATACTATCTCTATGACATTGTGGTGCCTATCACGTTACGATGGCTGTGACATTATAGTGGCTATGCCATCACCATGTCTATGACACCATGATGGTTACGACGTCAACGGCAATGACATAACAATGTCTATGAAACTACAGTGGCTTTGACCTTACAATATATATGATGTTATAGTCGCTGTGATGTCACAATGGCTATGCCATCACAATGGCTATGACATCACAGTTTCTATGACATCATAGTGGCTATGACGTACCAATGGCTATGACACCAAAATGGCTATGACCTGAAATTTGCATTGACTTAAATATGTCTGTGTCATTACAGTGCCTGTGACGTTACAATGGCTGTGACATTTTCGTGGCTATGACGATGCAATTCCTGTGGCATTGTAGGTAGCTATGACTTTTCAATGGCTAGGACATTGATGTGGCCATGAGCTTTCAATGGCTATGACGTCACAATGCCTACGACCTAACAATGGCTATGACGTCACAGTGGCTATTACAGGACAGCGGAAATGACTATACTATCTCTATGACATTGTGGTGCCTATCACGTTACGATGGCTGTGACATTATAGTGGCTATGCCATCACCATGTCTATGACATCATGATGGTTACGAAGTCAACGGCAATGACATAACAGTGTCTATGAAACTACAGTGGTTTTGACCTTACAATATATATGATGTTATAGTCGCTGTGATGTCACAATGGCTATGCCATCACAATGGCTATGACATCACAGTTTCTATGACATCATAGTGGCTATGACGTTCCAATGGCTATGACACCAAAATGACTATGACCTGAAATTTGCATTGACTTAAATATGTCTGTGTCATTACAGTGCCTGTGACGTTACAATGGCTGAGACATTTTCGTGGCTATGACGATGCAATTCCTGTGGCATTGTAGGTAGCTATGACTTTTCAATGGCTATGACATTGATGTGGCCATGAGCTTTCAATGGCTATGACGTCACAATGCCTACGACTTAACAATGGCTATTACGTCACAGTGGCTATTACAGGACAGCGGAAATGACTATACTATCTCTATGACATTGTGGTGCCTATCACGTTACGATGGTTGTGACATTATAGTGGCTATGCCATCACCCTGTCTATGACATCATGATGGTTACGACGTCAACGGCAATGACATAACAATGTCTATGAAACTACAGTGGCTTTGACCTTACAATATATATGATGTTATAGTCGCTGTGATGTCACAATGGCTATGCCATCACAATGGCTATGACATCAGTTTCCATGACATCATAGTGGCTTTGACGTTCCAATGGCTATGACATCAAAATGGCTATGACCTGAAATTTGCATTAACTTAAATATGTCTGTGTCATTACAGTGCCTGTGACGTTACAATGGCTGAGACATTTTCGTGGCTATGACGATGCAATTCCTGTGGCATTGTAGGTAGCTATGACTTTTCAATGGCTATGACATTGATGTGGCCATGAGCTTTCAATGGCTATGACGTCACAATGCCTACGACCTAACAATGGCTATGACGTCACAGTGGCTATTACAGGACAGCGGAAATGACTATACTATCTCTATGACATTGTGGTGCCTATCACGTTACGATGGCTGTGACATTATAGTGGCTATGCCATCACCATTTCTATGACATCATGACGGTTACGACGTCAACGGCAATGACATAACAATGTCTATGAAACTACAGTGGCTTTGACCTTACAATATATATGATGTTAGAGTCGCTGTGATGTCACAATGGCTATGCCATCACAATGGCTATGACATCACAATGTCTATGACATCACAGTTTCTATGACATCATAGTGGCTATGACGTTCCAATGGCTATGACATCAAAATGGCTATGACCTGAAATTTGCATTGACTTAAATATGTCTGTGTCATTACAGTGCCTGTGACGTTACAATGGCTGTGACATTTTCGTGGCTATGACGATGCAATTCCTGTGGCATTGTAGGTAGCTATGACTTTTCAATGGCTATGACATTGATGTGGCCATGAGCTTTCAATGGCTATGACGTCACAATGCCTACGACCTAACAATGGCTATGACGTCACAGTGGCTATTACAGGACAGCGGAAATGACTATACTATATGACATTGTGGTGCCTATCACGTTACGATGGCTGTGACATTATAGTGGCTATGCCATCACCATGTCTATGACATCATGAAGTCTACGAAGTCAACGGCAATGACATAACAATGTCTATGAAACTACAGTGTCTTTGACCTTACAATATATATGATGTTATAGTCGCTGTGATGTCACAATGGCTATGCCATCACAATGGCTATGCCGTCACAATGGCTATGACATCACAGTTTCTATGACATCATAGTGGCTATGACGTTCCAATGACTATGACATCAAAATGACTATGACCTGAAATTTGCATTGACTTAAATATGTCTGTGCCATTACATGCCTGTGACATTACAATGGCTGTGACATTTTCGTGGCTATGACGATGCAATTCCTGTGGCATTGTAGGTAGCTATGACTTTTCAATGGCTATGACATTGATGTGGCCATGAGCTTTCAATGGCTATGACGTCACAATGCCTACGACTTAACAATGGCTTTGACGTCACAGTGGCTATTACAGGACAGCGGAAATGACTATACTATCTCTATGACATTGTGGTGCCTATCACGTTACGATGGCTGTGACATTATAGTGGCTATGCCATCACCATGTCTATGACACCATGATGGTTACGACGTCAACGGCAATGACATAACAATGTCTATGAAACTACAGTGGCTTTGACCTTACAATATATATGATGTTATAGTCGCTGTGATGTCACAATGGCTATGCCATCACAATGGCTATGACATCACAGTTTCTATGACATCATAGTGGCTATGACGTACCAATGGCTATGACACCAAAATGGCTATGACCTGAAATTTGCATTGACTTAAATATGTCTGTGTCATTACAGTGCCTGTGACGTTACAATGGCTGTGACATTTTCGTGGCTATGACGATGCAATTCCTGTGGCATTGTAGGTAGCTATGACTTTTCAATGGCTAGGACATTGATGTGGCCATGAGCTTTCAATGGCTATGACGTCACAATGCCTACGACCTAACAATGGCTATGACGTCACAGTGGCTATTACAGGACAGCGGAAATGACTATACTATCTCTATGACATTGTGGTGCCTATCACGTTACGATGGCTGTGACATTATAGTGGCTATGCCATCACCATGTCTATGACATCATGATGGTTACGAAGTCAACGGCAATGACATAACAGTGTCTATGAAACTACAGTGGTTTTGACCTTACAATATATATGATGTTATAGTCGCTGTGATGTCACAATGGCTATGCCATCACAATGGCTATGACATCACAGTTTCTATGACATCATAGTGGCTATGACGTTCCAATGGCTATGACACCAAAATGACTATGACCTGAAATTTGCATTGACTTAAATATGTCTGTGTCATTACAGTGCCTGTGACGTTACAATGGCTGAGACATTTTCGTGGCTATGACGATGCAATTCCTGTGGCATTGTAGGTAGCTATGACTTTTCAATGGCTATGACATTGATGTGGCCATGAGCTTTCAATGGCTATGACGTCACAATGCCTACGACCTAACAATGGCTATTACGTCACAGTGGCTATTACAGGACAGCGGAAATGACTATACTATCTCTATGACATTGTGGTGCCTATCACGTTACGATGGCTGTGACATTATAGTGGCTATGCCATCACCATGTCTATGACATCATGACGGTTACGACGTCAACGGCAATGACATAACAATGTCTATGAAACTACAGTGGCTTTGACCTTACAATATATATGATGTTAGAGTCGCTGTGATGTCACAATGGCTATGCCATCACAATGGCTATGACATCACAATGGCTATGACATCACAGGTTCTATGACATCATAGTGGCTATGACGTTCCAACGGCTATGACATCAAAATGGCTATGACCTGAAATTTGCATTGACTTAAATATGTCTGTGTCATTACAGTGCCTGTGACGTTACAATGGCTGTGACATTTTCGTGGCTATGACGATGCAATTCCTGTGGCATTGTATGTAGCTATGACTTTTCAATGGCTATGACATTGATGTGGCCATGAGCTTTCAATGGCTATGACGTCACAATGCCTACGACCTAACAATGGCTATGACGCCACAGTGGCTATTACAGGACAGCGGAAATGACTATACTATCTCTATGACATTGTGGTGCCTATCAGGTTACGATGGCTGTGACATTATAGTGGCTATGCCATCACCATGTCTATGACATCATGATGGTTACGAAGTCAACGGCAATGACATAACAATGTCTATGAAACTACAGTGGCTTTGACCTTACAATATATATGATGTTATAGTCACTGTGATGTCACAATGGCTATGCCATCACAATGGCTATGACATCACAGTTTCTATGACATCATAGTGGCTATGACGTTCCAATGGCTATGACACCAAAACGGCTATGACCTGAAATTTGCATTGACTTAAATATGTCTGTGTCATTACAGTGCCTGTGGCGTTACAATGACTGAGACATTTTCGTGGCTATGACGATGCAATTCCTGTGGCATTGTAGGTAGCTATGACTTTTCAATGGCTATGACATTGATGTGGCCATGAGCTTTCAATGGCTATGACGTCACAATGCCTACGACCTAACAATGGCTATGACGTCACAGTGGCTATTACAGGACTGCGGAAATGACTATACTATCTCTATGACATTGTGGTGCCTATCACGTTACGATGGCTGTGACATTATAGTGGCTATGCCATCACCATGTCTATGACATCATGACGGTTACGACGTCAACGGCAATGACATAACAATGTCTATGTAACTACAGTGGCTTTGACCTTACAATATATATGATGTTAGAGTCGCTGTGATGTCACAATGGCTATGCCATCACAATGGCTATGACATCACAATGTCTATGACATCACAGTTTCTATGACATCATAGTGGCTATTACGTTCCAATGGCTATGACATCAAAATGGCTATGACCTGAAATTTGCATTGACTTAAATATGTCTGTGTCATTACAGTGCCTGTGACGTTATAATGGCTGTGACATTTTCGTGGCTATGACGATGCAATTCCTGTGGCATTGTAGGTAGCTATGACTTTTCAATGGCTATGACATTGATGTGGCCATGAGCTTTCAATGGCTATGACGTCACAATGCCTACGACCTAACGATGGCTATGACGTCACAGTGGCTATTACAGGACAGCGGAAATGACTATACTATCTCTATGACATTGTGGTGCCTATCACGTTACGATGGCTGTGACATTATAGTGGCTATGCCATCACCATGTATATGACATCATGAAGGTTACGAAGTCAACGGAAATGACATAACAATGTCTATGAAACTACAGTGGCTTTGACCTTACAATATATATGATGTTAGAGTCGCTGTGATGTCACAATGGCTATGCCATCACAATGGCTATGCCGTCACAATGGCTATGACATCACAGTTTCTATGACATCATAGTGGCTATGACGTTCCAATGGCTATGACATCAAAATGACTATGACCTGAAATTTGCATTGACTTAAATATGTCTGTGCCATTACATGCCTGTGACGTTACAATGGCTGTGACATTTTCTTGGCTATAACGATGCAATTCCTGTGGCATTGTAGGTAGCTATGACTTTTCAATGGCTATGACATTGATGTGGCCATGAGCTTTCAATGGCTATGACGTCACAATGCCTACGACCTAACAATGGCTATTACGTCACAGTGGCTATTACAGGACAGCGGAAATGACTATACTATCTCTATGACATTGTGGTGCCTATCACGTTACGATGGTTGTGACATTATAGTGGCTATGCCATCACCATGTCTATGACATCATGTTGGTTACGACGTCAACGGCAATGACATAACAATGTCTATGAAACTACAGTGGCTTTGACCTTACAATATATATGATGTTATAGTCGCTGTGATGTCACAATGGCTATGCCATCACAATGGCTATGACATCAGTTTCTATGACATCATAGTGGCTTTGACGTTCCAATGGCTATGACATCAAAATGGCTATGACCTGAAATTTGCATTGACTTAAATATGTCTGTGCCATTATATGCCTGTGACGTTACAATGGCGGAGACATTTTCGTGGCTATGACGATGCAATTCCTGTGGCATTGTAGGTAGCTATGACTTTTCAATGGCTATGACATTGATGTGGCCATGAGCTTTCAATGGCTATGACGTCACAATGCCTACGACCTAACAATGGCTATTACGTCACAGTGGCTATTACAGGACAGCGGAAATGACTATACTATCTCTATGACATTGTGGTGCCTATCACGTTACGATGGCTGTGACATTATAGTGGCTATGCCATCACCATGTCTATGACATCATGACGGTTACCACATCAACGGCAATGACATAACAATGTCTATGAAACTACAGTGGCTTTGACCTTACAATATATATGATGTTATACTCGCTGTGATGTCACAATGGCTATGCCATCACAATGGCTATGACATCACAATGGCTATGACATCACAGTTTCTATGACATCATAGTGGCTATGACGTTCCAATGGCTATGACATCAAAATGGCTATGACCTGAAATTTGCATTGACTTAAATATGTCTGTGTCATTACAGTGCCTGTGACGTTACAATGGCTGAGACATTTTCGTGGCTATGACGATGCAATTCCTGTGGCAATGTAGGTAGCTATGACTTTTCAATGGCTAGGACATTGATGTGGCCATGAGCTTTCAATGGCTATGACGTCACAATGCCTACGACCTAACAATAGCTATGACGCCACAGTGGCTATTACAGGACAGCGGAAATGACTATACTATCTCTATGACATTGTGGTGCCTATCACGTTACGATGGCTGTGACATTATAGTGGCTATGCCATCACCATTTCTATGACATCATGACGGTTACGACGTCAACGGCAATGACATAACAATGTCTATGAAACTACAGTGGCTTTGACCTTACAATATATATGATGTTAGAGTCGCTGTGATGTCACAATGGCTATGCCATCACAATGGCTATGACATCACAATGTCTATGACATCACAGTTTCTATGACATCATAGTGGCTATGACGTTCCAATGGCTATGACATCAAAATGGCTATGACCTGAAATTTGCATTGACTTAAATATGTCTGTGTCATTACAGTGCCTGTGACGTTACAATGGCTGTGACATTTTCGTGGCTATGACGATGCAATTCCTGTGGCATTGTAGGTAGCTATGACTTTTGAATGGCTAGGACATTGATGTGGCCATGAGCTTTCAATGGCTACGACGTCACAATGCCTACGACCTAACAATGGCTATGACGCCACAGTGGCTATTACAGGACAGCGGAAATGAGTATACTATCTCTATGACATTGTGGTGCCTATCACGTTACGATGGCTGTGACATTATAGTGGCTATGCCATCACCATGTCTATGACATCATGACGGTTACGACGTCAACGGCAATGACATAACAATGTCTATGAAACTACAGTGGCTTTGACCTTACAATATATAGGATGTTATAGTCGCTGTGATGTCACAATGGCTTTGCCATCACAATGGCTATGACATCACAATGGCTATGACATCACAGTTTCTATGACATCATAGTGGCTATGACGTTCCAATGGCTATGACATCAAAATGGCTATGACCTGAAATTTGCATTGACTTAAATATGTCTGTGTCATTACAGTGCCTGTGACGTTACAATGGCTGTGACATTTTCGTGGCTATGACGATGCAATTCCTGTGGCATTGTAGGTAGCTATGACTTTTGAATGGCTAGGACATTGATGTGGCCATGAGCTTTCAATGGCTATGACGTCACAATGCCTACGACCTAACAATGGCTATGACGCCACAGTGGCTATTACAGGACAGCGGAAATGACTATACTATCTCTATGACATTGTGGTGCCTATCACGTTATGATGGCTGTGACATTATAGTGGCTATGCCATCACCATGTCTATGACATCATGACGGTTACGACGTCAACGGCAATGACATAACAATGTCTATGAAACTACAGTGGCTTTGACCTTACAATATATATGATGTTAGAGTCGCTGTGATGTCACAATGGCTATGCCATCACAATGGCTATGACATCACAATGTCTATGACATCACAGTTTCTATGACATCATAGTATCTATGACGTTCCAATGGCTATGACATCAAAATGGCTATGACCTGAAATTTGCATTGACTTAAATATGTCTGTGTCATTACAGTGCCTGTGACGTTACAATGGCTGTGACATTTTCGTGGCTATGACGATGCAATTCCTGTGGCATTGTAGGTAGCTATGACTTTTCAATGGCTATGACATTGATGTGGCTTGAGCTTTCAATGGCTGTGACGTCACAATGCCTACGACCTAACAATGGCTATGACGTCACAGTGGCTATTACAGGACAGCGGAAATGACTATACTATCTCTATGACATTGTGGTGCCTATCACGTTTCGATGGCTGTGACATTATAGTGGCTATGCCATCACCATGTCTATGACATCATGAAGGTTACGAAGTCAACGGCAATGACATAACAATGTCTATGAAACTACAGTGGCTTTGACCTTACAATATATATGATGTTATAGTCGCTGTGATGTCACAATGGCTATGCCATCACAATGGCTATGCCGTCACAATGGCTATGACATCACAGTTTCTATGACATCATAGTGGCTATGACGTTCCAATGACTATGACATCAAAATGACTATGACCTGAAATTAGCATTGACTTAAATATGTCTGTGCCATTACATGCCTGTGATATTACAATGGCTGTGACATTTTCGTGGCTATGACGATGCAATTCCTGTGGCATTGTAGGTAGCTATGACTTTTCAATGGCTATGACATTGATGTGGCCATGAGCTTTCAATGGCTATGACGTCACAATGCCTACGACTTAACAATGGCTTTGACGTCACAGTGGCTATTACAGGACAGCGGAAATGACTATACTATCTCTATGACATTGTGGTGCCTATCACGTTACGATGGCTGTGACATTATAGTGGCTATGCCATCACCATGTCTATGACATCATGATGGTTACGACGTCAACGGCAATGACATAACAATGTCTATGAAACTACAGTGGCTTTGACCTTACAATATATATGATGTTATAGTCGCTGTGATGTCACAATGGCTATGCCATCACAATGGCTATGACATCAGTTTCCATGACATCATAGTGGCTTTGACGTTCCAATGGCTATGACATCAAAATGGCTATGACCTGAAATTTGCATTAACTTAAATATGTCTGTGTCATTACAGTGCCTGTGACGTTACAATGGCTGAGACATTTTCGTGGCTATGACGATGAAATTCCTGTGGCATTGTAGGTAGCTATGACTTTTCAATGGCTATGACATTGATGTGGCCATGAGCTTTCAATGGCTATGACGTCACAATGCCTACGACCTAACAATGGCTATGACGTCACAGTGGCTATTACAGGACAGTGGAAATGACTATACTATCGCTATGACATTGTGGTGCCTATCACCTTACGATGGCTGTGACATTATAGTGGCTATGCCATCACCATGTCTATGACATCATGATGGTTACGACGTCAACGGCAATGACATAACAATGTCTATGAAACTACAGTGGCTTTGACCTTACAATATATATGATGTTATAGTCGCTGTGATGTCACAATGGCTATGCCATCACAATGGCTATGACATCACAGTTTCTATGACATCATAGTGGCTATGACGTTCCAATGGCTATGACATCAAAATGGCTATGACCTGAAATTTGCATTGACTTAAATATGTCTGTGCCATTATATGCCTGTGACGTTACAATGGCGGAGACATTTTCGTGGCTATGACGATGCAATTCCTGTGGCATTGTAGGTAGCTATGACTTTTCAATGGCTATGACATTGATGTGGCCATGAGCTTTCAATGGCTATGACGTCACAATGCCTACGACCTAACAATGGCTATTACGTCACAGTGGCTATTACAGGACAGCGGAAATGACTATACTATCTCTATGACATTGTGGTGCCTATCACGTTACGATGGCTGTGACATTATAGTGGCTATGCCATCACCATGTCTATGACATCATGACGGTTACCACATCAACGGCAATGACATAACAATGTCTATGAAACTACAGTGGCTTTGACCTTACAATATATATGATGTTATACTCGCTGTGATGTCACAATGGCTATGCCATCACAATGGCTATGACATCACAATGGCTATGACATCATAGTTTCTATGACATCATAGTGGCTATGACGTTCCAATGGCTATGACATCAAAATGGCTATGACCTGAAATTTGCATTGACTTAAATATGTCTGTGTCATTACAGTGCCTGTGACGTTACAATGGCTGAGACATTTTCGTGGCTATGACGATGCAATTCCTGTGGCATTGTAGGTAGCTATGACTTTTCAATGGCTAGGACATTGATGTGGCCATGAGCTTTCAATGGCTATGACGTCACAATGCCTACGACCTATCAATGGCTATGACGCCACAGTGGCTATTACAGGACAGCGGAAATGACTATACTATCTCTATGACATTGTGGTGCCTATCACGTTACGATGGCTGTGACATTATAGTGGCTATGCCATCACCATTTCTATGACATCATGACGGTTACGACGTCAACGGCAATGACATAACAATGTCTATGAAACTACAGTGGCTTTGACCTTACAATATATATGATGTTAGAGTCGCTGTGATGTCACAATGGCTATGCCATCACAATGGCTATGACATCACAATGTCTATGACATCACAGTTTCTATGACATCATAGTGGCTATGACGTTCCAATGGCTATGACATCAAAATGGCTATGACCTGAAATTTGCATTGACTTAAATATGTCTGTGTCATTACAGTGCCTGTGACGTTACAATGGCTGTGACATTTTCGTGGCTATGACGATGCAATTCCTGTGGCATTGTAGGTAGCTATGACTTTTGAATGGCTAGGACATTGATGTGGCCATGAGCTTTCAATGGCTATGACGTCACAATGCCTACGACCTAACAATGGCTATGACGCCACAGTGGCTATTACAGGACAGCGGAAATGACTATACTATCTCTATGACATTGTGGTGCCTATCACGTTATGATGGCTGTGACATTATAGTGGCTATGCCATCACCATGTCTATGACATCATGACGGTTACGACGTCAACGGCAATGACATAAGAATGTCTATGAAACTACAGTGGCTTTGACCTTACAATATATATGATGTTAGAGTCGCTGTGATGTCACAATGGCTATGCCATCACAATGGCTATGACATCACAATGTCTATGACATCACAGTTTCTATGACATCATAGTATCTATGACGTTCCAATGGCTATGACATCAAAATGGCTATGACCTGAAATTTGCATTGACTTAAATATGTCTGTGTCATTACAGTGCCTGTGACGTTACAATGGCTGTGACATTTTCGTGGCTATGACGATGCAATTCCTGTGGCATTGTAGGTAGCTATGACTTTTCAATGGCTATGACATTGATGTGGCTTGAGCTTTCAATGGCTGTGACGTCACAATGCCTACGACCTAACAATGGCTATGACGTCACAGTGGCTATTACAGGACAGCGGAAATGACTATACTATCTCTATGACATTGTGGTGCCTATCACGTTTCGATGGCTATGACATTATAGTGGCTATGCCATCACCATGTCTATGACATCATGAAGGTTACGAAGTCAACGGCAATGACATAACAATGTCTATGAAACTACAGTGGCTTTGACCTTACAATATATATGATGTTATAGTCGCTGTGATGTCACAATGGCTATGCCATCACAATGGCTATGCCGTCACAATGGCTATGACATCACAGTTTCTATGACATCATAGTGGCTATGACGTTCCAATGACTATGACATCAAAATGACTATGACCTGAAATTTGCATTGACTTAAATATGTCTGTGCCATTACATGCCTGTGACATTACAATGGCTGTGACATTTTCGTGGCTATGACGATGCAATTCCTGTGGCATTGTAGGTAGCTATGACTTTTCAATGGCTATGACATTGATGTGGCCATGAGCTTTCAATGGCTATGACGTCACAATGCCTACGACTTAACAATGGCTTTGACGTCACAGTGGCTATTACAGGACAGCGGAAATGACTATACTATCTCTATGACATTGTGGTGCCTATCACGTTACGATGGCTGTGACATTATAGTGGCTATGCCATCACCATGTCTATGACATCATGATGGTTACGACGTCAACGGCAATGACATAACAATGTCTATGAAACTACAGTGGCTTTGACCTTACAATATATATGATGTTATAGTCGCTGTGATGTCACAATGGCTATGCCATCACAATGGCTATGACATCAGTTTCCATGACATCATAGTGGCTTTGACGTTCCAATGGCTATGACATCAAAATGGCTATGACCTGAAATTTGCATTAACTTAAATATGTCTGTGTCATTACAGTGCCTGTGACGTTACAATGGCTGAGACATTTTCGTGGCTATGACGATGCAATTCCTGTGGCATTGTAGGTAGCTATGACTTTTCAATGGCTATGACATTGATGTGGCCATGAGCTTTCAATGGCTATGACGTCACAATGCCTACGACCTAACAATGGCTATGACGTCACAGTGGTATTACAGGACTGCGGAAATGACTATACTATCTCTATTACATTGTGGTGCCTATCACATTACGATGGCTGTGACATTATAGTGGCTATGCCATCACCATGTCTATGACATCATGACGGTTACGACGTCAACGGCAATGACATAACAATGTCTATGAAACTACAGTGGCTTTGACCTTACAATATATATGATGTTAGAGTCGCTGTGATGTCACAATGGCTATGACATCACAATGTCTATGACATCACAGTTTCTATGACATCATAGTGGCTGTGACGTTCCAATGGCTATGACATCAAAATGGCTATGACCCGAAATTTGCATTGACTTAAATATGTCTGTGTCATTACAGTGCCTGTGACGTTACAATGGCTGTGACATTTTCGTGGCTATGACGATGCAATTCCTGTGGCATTGTAGGTAGCTATGACTTTTCAATGGCTATGACATTGATGTGGCCATGAGCTTTCAATGGCTATGACGTCACAATGCCTACGACCTAACAATGGCTATGACGTCACAGTGGCTATTACAGGACAGCGGACATGACTATACTATCTCTATGACATTGTGGTGCCTATCACGTTACGATGGCTGTGACATTATAGTGGCTATGCCATCACCATGTCTATGACATCATGAAGGTTACCACATCAACGGCAATGACATAACAATGTCTATGAAACTACAGTGGCTTTGACCTTACAATATATATGATGTTATAGTCGCTGTGATGTCACAATGGCTATGCCATCACAATGGCTATGCCATCACAATGGCTATGACATCACAGTTTCTATGACATCATAGTGGCTATGACGTTCCAATGGCTATGACATCAAAATGGCTATGACCTGAAATTTGCATTGACTTAATTATGTCTGTGTCATTACAGTGCCTGTGACGTTACAATGGCTGAGACATTTTCGTGGCTATGACGATGCAATTCCTGTGGCATTGTAGGTAGCTATGACTTTTCAATGGCTAGGACATTGATGTGGCCATGAGCTTTCAATGGCTATGACGTCACAATGCCTACGACCTATCAATGGCTATGACGCCACAGTGGCTATTACAGGACAGCGGAAATGACTATACTATCTCTATGACATTGTGGTGCCTATCACGTTACGATGGCTGTGACATTATAGTGGCTATGCCATCACCATTTCTATGACATCATGACGGTTACGACGTCAACGGCAATGACATAACAATGTCTATGAAACTACAGTGGCTTTGACCTTACAATATATATGATGTTAGAGTCGCTGTGATGTCACAATGGCTATGCCATCACAATGGCTATGACATCACAATGTCTATGACATCACAGTTTCTATGACATCATAGTGGCTATGACGTTCCAATGGCTATGACATCAAAATGGCTATGACCTGAAATTTGCATTGACTTAAATATGTCTGTATCATTACAGTGCCTGTGACGTTACAATGGCTGTGACATTTTCGTGGCTATGACGATGCAATTCCTGTGGCATTGTAGGTAGCTATGACTTTTGAATGGCTAGGACATTGATGTGGCCATGAGCTTTCAATGGCTATGACGTCACAATGCCTACGACCTTACAATGGCTATGACGCCACAGTGGCTATTACAGGACAGCGGAAATGACTATACTATCTCTATGACATTGTGGTGCCTATCACGTTACGATGGCTGTGACATTATAGTGGCTATGCCATCACCATGTCTATGACATCATGACGGTTACGACGTCAACGGCAATGACATAACAATGTCTATGAAACTACAGTGGCTTTGACCTTACAATATATATGATGTTAGAGTCGCTGTGATGTCACAATGGCTATGCCATCACAATGGCTATGACATCACAATGTCGATGACATCACAGTTTCTATGACATCATAGTATCTATGACGTTCCAATGGCTATGACATCAAAATGGCTATGACCTGAAATTTGCATTGACTTAAATATGTCTGTGTCATTACAGTGCCTGTGACGTTACAATGGCTGAGACATTTTCGTGGCTATGACGATGCAATTCCTGTGGCATTGTAGGTAGCTATGACTTTTCAATGGCTATGACATTGATGTGGCCATGAGCTTTCAATGGCTATGACGTCACAATGCCTACGACCTAACAATGGCTATGACGTCACAGTGGCTATTACAGGACAGCGGAAATGACTATACTATCTCTATGACATTGTGGTGCCTATCACGTTACGATGGCTGTGACATTATAGTGGCTATGCCATCACCATGTCTATGACATCATGAAGGTTACGAAGTCAACGGCAATGACATAACAATGTCTATGAAACTACAGTGGCTTTGACCTTACAATATATATGATGTTATAGTCGCTGTGATGTCACAATGGCTATGCCATCACAATGGCTATGCCGTCACAATGGCTATGACATCACAGTTTCTATGACATCATAGTGGCTATGACGTTCCAATGACTATGACATCAAAATGACTATGACCTGAAATTTGCATTGACTTAAATATGTCTGTGCCATTACATGCCTGTGACATTACAATGGCTGTGACATTTTCGTGGCTATGACGATGCAATTCCTGTGGCATTGTAGGTAGCTATGACTTTTCAATGGCTATGACATTGATGTGGCCATGAGCTTTCAATGGCTATGACGTCACAATGCCTACGACTTAACAATGGCTATTACGTCACAGTGGCTATTACAGGACAGCGGAAATGACTATACTATCTCTATGACATTGTGGTGCCTATCACGTTACGATGGCTGTGACATTATAGTGGCTATGCCATCACCATGTCTATGACATCATGATGGTTACGACGTCAACGGCAATGACATAACAATGTCTATGAAACTACAGTGGCTTTGACCTTACAATATATATGATGTTATAGTCGCTGTGATGTCACAATGGCTATGCCATCACAATGGCTATGACATCACAGTTTCTATGACATCATACTGGCTATGACGTACCAATGGCTATGACACCAAAACGGCTATGACCTGAAATTTGCATTGAATTAAATATGTCTGTGTCATTACAGTGCCTGTGACGTTACAATGGCTGAGACATTTTCGTGGCTATGACGATGCAATTCCTGTGGCATTGTAGGTAGCTATGACTTTTCAATGGCTATGACATTGATGTGGCCATGAGCTTTCAATGGCTATGACGTCACAATGCCTACGACCTAACAATGGCTATGACGTCACAGTGGCTATTACAGGACTGCGGAAATGACTATACTATCTCTATTACATTGTGGTGCCTATCACATTACGATGACTGTGACATTATAGTGGCTATGCCATCACCATGTCTATGACATCATGACGGTTACGACGTCAACGGCAATGACATAACAATGTCTATGAAACTACAGTGGCTTTGACCTTACAATATATATGATGTTAGAGTCGCTGTGATGTCACAATGGCTATGCCATCACAGTGGCTATGACATCACAATGTCTATGACATCACAGTTTCTATGACATCATAGTGGCTATGACGTTCCAATGGCTATGACATCAAAATGGCTATGACCCGAAATTTGCATTGACTTAAATATATCTGTGTCATTACAGTGCCTGTGACGTTACAATGGCTGTGACATTTTCGTGGCTATGACAATGCAATTCCTGTGGCATTGTAGGTAGCTATGACTTTTCAATGGCTATGACATTGATGTGGCCATGAGCTTTCAATGGCTATGACGTCACAATGCCTACGACCTAACAATGGCTATTACGTCACAGTGGCTATTACAGGACAGCGGAAATGACTATACTATCTCTATGACATTGTGGTGCCTATCACGTTACGATGGCTGTGACATTATAGTGGCTATGCCATCACCATGTCTATGACATCATGACGGTTACCACATCAACGGCAATGACATAACAATGTCTATGAAACTACAGTGGCTTTGACCTTACAATATATATGATGTTATAGTCGCTGTGATGTCACAATGGCTATGCCATCACAATGGCTATGACATCACAGTTTCCATGACATCATAGTGGCTATGACGTTCCAATGGCTATGACATCAAAATGGCTATGACCTGAAATTTGCATTGACTTAAATATGTCTGTGTCATTACAGTGCCTGTGACGTTACAATGGCTGAGACATTTTCGTGGCTATGACGATGCAATTCCTGTGGCATTGTAGGTAGCTATGAATTTTCAATGGCTATGACATTGATGTGGCCATGAGCTTTCAATGGCTATGACGTCACAATGCCTACGACCTAACAATGGCTATGACGTCACAGTGGCTATTAGAGGACAGCGGAAATGACTATACTATCTCTATGACATTGTGGTGGCTATCACGTTACGATGGCTGTGACATTATAGTGGCTATGCCATCACCATGTCTATGACATCATGACGGTTACCACATCAACGGCAATGACATAACAATGTCTATGAAACTACAGTGGCTTTGACCTTACAATATATATGATGTTATACTCGCTGTGATGTCACAATGGCTATGCCATCACAATGGCTATGACATCACAATGGCTATGACATCACAGTTTCTATGACATCATAGTGGCTATGACGTTCCAATGGCTATGACATCAAAATGGCTATGACCTGAAATTTGCATTGACTTAAATATGTCTGTGTCCTTACAGTGCCTGTGACGTTACAATGGCTGAGACATTTTCGTGGCTATGACGATGCAATTCCTGTGGCATTGTATGTAGCTATGACTTTTCAATGGCTAGGACATTGATGTGGCCATGAGCTTTCAATGGTTATGACGTCACAATGCCTACGACCTAACAATGGCTATGACGCCACAGTGGCTATTACAGGACAGCGGAAATGACTATACTAGCTCTATGACATTGTGGTGCCTATCACGTTACGATGGCTATGACATTATAGTGGCTCTGCCATCACCATGTCTATGACATCATGACGGTTACGACGTCAACGGCAATGACATAACAATGTCTATGAAACTACAGTGGCTTTGACCTTACAATATATATGATGTTAGAGTCGCTGTGATGTCACAATGGCTATGCCATCACAATGGCTATGACATCACAATGTCTATGACATCACAGTTTCTATGACATCATAGTGGCTATGACGTTCCAATGGCTATGACATCAAAATGGCTATGACCTGAAATTTGCATTGACTTAAATATGTCTGTGTCATTACAGTGCCTGTGACGTTACAATGGCTGTGACATTTTCGTGGCTATGACGATGCAATTCCTGTGGCATTGTAGGTAGCTATGACTTTTCAATGGCTAGGACATTGATGTGGCCATGAGCTTTCAATGGCTATGACGTCACAATGCCTACGACCTAACAATGGCTATGACGCCACAGTGGCTATTACAGGACAGCGGAAATGACTATACTATCTCTATGACATTGTGGTGCCTATCACGTTACGATGGCTGTGACATTATAGTGGCTATGCCATCACCATGTCTATGACATCATGACGGTTACGACGTCAACGGCAATGACATAACAATGTCTATGAAACTACAGTGGCTTTGACCTTACAATATATATGATGTTAGAGACGCTGTGATGTCACAATGGCTATGCCATCACAATGGCTATGACATCACAATGTCTATGACATCACAGTTTCTATGACATCATAGTGGCTATGACGTTCCAATGGCTATGACATCAAAATGGCTATGACCTGAAATTTGAATTGACTTAAATATGTCTGTGTCATTACAGTGCCTGTGACGTTACAATGGCTGTGACATTTTCGTGGCTATGACGATGCAATTCCTGTGGCATTGTAGGTAGCTATGACTTTTCAATGGCTATGACATTGATGTGGCCATGAGCTTTCAATGGCTATGACGTCACAATGCCTACGACCTAACGATGGCTATGACGTCACAGTGGCTATTACAGGACAGCGGAAATGACTATACTATCTCTATGACATTGTGGTGCCTATCATGTTACGATGGCTGTGACATTATAGTGGCTATGCCATCACCATGTCTATGACATCATGAAGGTTACGAAGTCAACGGCAATGACATAACAATGTCTATGAAACTACAGTGGCTTTGACCTTACAATATATATGATGTTATAGTCGCTGTGATGTCACAATGGCTATGCCATCACAATGGCTATGCCATCACAATGGCTATGACATCACAGTTTCTATGACATCATAGTGGCTATGACGTTCCAATGGCTATGACATCAAAATGGCTATGACCTGAAATTTGCATTAACTTAAATATGTCTGTGTCATTACAGTGCCTGTGACGTTACAATGGCTGAGACATTTTCGTGGCTATGACGATGCAATTCCTGTGGCATTGTAGGTAGCTATGACTTTTCAATGGCTATGAGATTGATGTGGCCATGAGCTTTCAATGGCTATGACGTCACAATGCCTACGACCTAACAATGGCTATGACGTCACAGTGGCTATTACAGGACAGCGGAAATGACTATACTATCTCTATGACATTGTGGTGCCTATCACGTTACGATGGCTGTGACATTATAGTGGCTATGCCATCACCATGGTTATGACATCATGATGGTTACGAAGTCAACGGCAATGACATAACAATGTCTATGAAACTACAGTGGCTTTGACCTTACAATATATATGATGTTATAGTCGCTGTGATGTCACAATGGCTATGCCATCACAATGGCTATGCCATCACAATGGCTATGACATCACAGTTTCTATGACATCATAGTGGCTATGACGTTCCAATGGCTATGACATCAAAATGGCTATGACCTGAAATTTGCATTGACTTAAATATGTCTGTGTCATTACAGTGCCTGTGACGTTACAATGGCAGAGACATTTTCGTGGCTATGACGATGCAATTCCTGTGGCATTGTAGGTAGCTATGACTTTTCAATGGCTATGACATTGATGTGGCCATGAGCTTTCAATGGCTATGACGTCACAATGCCTACGACCTAACAATGGCTATGACGTCACAGTGGCTATTACAGGACAGCGGAAATGACTATACTATCTCTATGACATTGTGGTGCCTATCACGTTACGATGGCTGTGACATTATAGTGGCTATGCCATCACCATGTCTATGACATCATGACGGTTACGAAGTCAATGGCAATGACATAACAATGTCTATGAAAATACAGTGGCTTTGACCTTACAATATATATGATGTTATAGTCGCTGTGATGTCACAATGGCTATGCCATCACAATGGCTATGCCAACACAATGGCTATGACATCACAGTTTCTATGACATCATAGTGGCTATGACGTTCCAATGGCTATGACATCAAAATGGCTATGACCTGAAATTTGCATTAACTTAAATATGTCTGTGTCATTACAGTGCCTGTGACGTTACAATGGCTGTGACATTTTCGTGGCTATGACGATGCAATTCCTGTGGCATTGTAGGTAGCTATGACTTTTCAATGGCTATGACATTGATGTGGCCATGAGCTTTCAATGGCTATGACGTCACAATGCCTACGACCTAACAATGGCTATGACGTCACAGTGGCTATTACAGGACAGCGGAAATGACTATACTATCTCTATGACATTGTGGTGCCTATCACGTTACGATGGCTGTGACATTATAGTGGCTATGCCATCACCATGTCTATGACATCATGATGGTTACGAAGTCAACGTCAATGACATAACAATGTCTATGAAACTACAGTGGCTTTGACCTTACAATATATATGATGTTAGAGTCGCTGTGATGTCACAATGGCTATGACATCACAATGGCTATGACATCACAGTTTCTATGACATCATAGTGGCTATGACGTTCCAATGGCTATGACACCAAAACGGCTATGACCTGAAATTTGCATTGACTTAAATATGTCTGTGTCATTACAGTGCCTGTGACGTTACAATGGCTGAGACATTTTCGTGGCTATGACGATGCAATTCCTGTGGCATTGTAGGTAGCTATGACTTTTCAATGGCTATGACATTGATGTGGCCATGAGCTTTCAATGGCTATGACGTCACAATGCCTACGACCTAACAATGGCTATGACGTCACAGTGGCTATTACAGGACAGCGGAAATGACTATACTATCTCTATGACATTGTGGTGCCTATCACGTTCCGATGGCTGAGACATTATAGTGGCTATGCCATCACCATGTCTATGACATCATGACGGTTACGACGTCAACGGCAATGACATAACAATGTCTATGAAACTACAGTGGCTTTGACCTTACAATATATATGATATTAGAGTCGCTGTGATGTCACAATGGCTATGCCATCACAATGGCTATGCCATCACAATGGCTATGACATCACAGTTTCTATGACATCATAGTGGCTATGACGTTCCAACGGCTATGACATCAAAATGGCTATGACCTGAAATTTGCATTGACTTAAATATGTCTGTGTCATTACAGTGCCTGTGACGTTACAATGGCTGAGACATTTTCGTGGCTATGACGATGCAATTCCTGTGGCATTGTAGGTAGCTATGACTTTTCAATGGCTATGACATTGATGTGGCCATGAGCTTTCAATGGCTATGACGTCACAATGCCTACGACCTAACAATGGCTATGACGTCACAGTGGCTATTACAGGACAGCGGAAATGACTATACTATCTCTATGACATTGTGGTGCCTATCACGTTACGATGGCTGTGACATTATAGTGGCTATGCCATCACCATGTCTATGACATCATGATGGTTACGAAGTCAACGGCAATGACATAACAATGTCTATGAAACTACAGTGGCTTTGACCTTACAATATATATGATGTTATATTCGCTGTGATGTCACAATGGCTATGCCATCACAATGGCTATGACATCACAGTTTCTATGACATCATAGTGGCTATGACGTTCCAATGGCTATGACACCAAAACGGCTATGACCTGAAATTTGCATTGACTTAAATATGTCTGTGTCATTACAGTGCCTGTGACGTTACAATGGCTGAGACATTTTCGTGGCTATGACGATGCAATTCCTGTGGCATTGTAGGTAGCTATGACTTTTCAATGGCTATGACATTGATGTGGCCATGAGCTTTCAATGGCTATGACGTCACAATGCCTACGACCTAACAATGGCTATGACGTCACCGTGGCTATTACAGGACAGCGGAAATGACTATACTATCTCTATGACATTGTGGTGCCTATCACGTTCCGATGGCTGAGACATTATAGTGGCTATGCCATCACCATGTCTATGACATCATGACGGTTACGACCTCAACGGCAATGACATAACAATGTCTATGAAACTACAGTGGCTTTGACCTTACAATATATATGATATTAGAGTCGCTGTGATGTCCCAATGGCTATGCCATCACAATGGCTATGCCATCACAATGGCTATGACATCACAGTTTCTATGACATCATAGTGGCTATGACGTTCCAACGGCTATGACATCAAAATGGCTATGACCTGAAATTTGCATTGACTTAAATATGTCTGTGTCATTACAGTGCCTGTGACGTTACAATGGCTGAGACATTTTCTTGGCTATGACGATGCAATTCCTGTGGCATTGTAGGTAACTATGACTTTTCAATGGCTATGACATTGATGTGGCCATGAGCTTTCAATGGCTATGACTTCACAATGCCTACGACCTAACAATGGCTATGACGTCACAGTGGCTATTACAGGACAGCGGAAATGACTATACTATCTCTATGACATTGTGGTGCCTATCACGTTACGATGGCTGTGACATTATAGTGGCTATGCCATCACCATGTCTATGACATCATGACGGTTACGAAGTCAACGGCAATGACATAACAATTTCTATGAAAATACAGTGGCTTTGACCTTACAATATATATGATGTTATAGTCGCTGTGATGTCACAATGGCTATGCCATCACAATGGCTATGACATCACAGTTTCTATGACATCATAGTGGCTATGACGTTCCAATGGCTATGACATCAAAATGGCTATGACCTGTAATTTGCATTGACTTAAATATGTCTGTGTCATTACAGTGCCTGTGACGTTACAATGGCAGAGACATTTTCGTGGCTATGACGATGCAATTCCCGTGGCATTGTAGGTAGCTATGACTTTTCAATGGCTATGACATTGATGTGGCCATGAGCTTTCAATGGCTATGACTTCACAATGCCTACGACCTAACAATGGCTATGACGTCACAGTGGCTATTACAGGACAGCGGAAATGACTATACTATCTCTATGACATTGTGGTGCCTATCACGTTACGATGGCTGTGACATTATAGTGGCTATGCCATCACCATGTCTATGACATCATGACGGTTACGAAGTCAATGGCAATGACATAACAATGTCTATGAAAATACAGTGGCTTTGACCTTACAATATATATGATGTTATAGTCGCTGTGATGTCACAATGGCTATGCCATCACAATGGCTATGCCATCACAATGGCTATGACATCACAGTTTCTATGACATCATAGTGGCTATGACGTTCCAATGGCTATGACATCAAAATGGCTATGACCTGAAATTTGCATTAACTTAAATATGTCTGTGTCATTACAGTGCCTGTGACGTTACAATGGCTGTGACATTTTCGTGGCTATGACGATGCAATTCCTGTGGCATTGTAGGTAGCTATGACTTTTCAATGGCTATGACATTGATGTGGCCATGAGCTTTCAATGGCTATGACGTCACAATGCCTACGACCTAACAATGGCTATGACGTCACAGTGGCTATTACAGGACAGCGGAAATGACTATACTATCACTATGACATTGTGGTGCCTATCACGTTACGATGGCTGTGACATTATAGTGGCTATGCCATCACCATGTCTATGACATCATGATGGTTACGAAGTCAACGTCAATGACATAACAATGTCTATGAAACTACAGTGGCTTTGACCTTACAATATATATGATGTTATAGTCGCTGTGATGTCACAATGGCTATGCCATCACAATGGCTATGACATCACAGTTTCTATGACATCATAGTGGCTTTGACGTTCCAATGGCTATGACATCAAAATGGCTATGACCTGAAATTTGCATTGACTTAAATATGTCTGTGCCATTACATGCCTGTGACGTTACAATGGCTGAGACATTTTCGTGGCTATGATGATGCAATTCCTGTGGCATTGTAGGTAGCTATGACTTTTCAAAGGCTATGACATTGATGTGGCCATGAGCTTTCAATGGCTATGACGTCACAATGCCTACGACCTAACAATGGCTATGACGTCACAGTGGCTATTACATGACAGCGGAAATGACTATACTATCTCTATGACATTGTGGTGCCTATCACGTTACGATGGCTGTGACATTATAGTGGCTATGCCATCACCATGGTTATGACATCATGATGGTTACGAAGTCAACGGCAATGACATAACAATGTCTATGAAACTACAGTGGCTTTGACCGTACAATATATATGATGTTATAGTCGCTGTGATGTCACAATGGCTATGCCATCACAATGGCTATGACATCACAATGGCTATGACATCAAAGTTTCTATGACATCATAGTGGCTATGACGTTCCAATGGCTATGACATCAAAATGGCTATGACCTGAAATTTGCATTGACTTAAATATGTCTGTGTCATTACAGTGCCTGTGACGTTACAATGGCTGTGACATTTTCGTGGCTATGACGATGCAATTCCTGTGGCATTGTAGGTAGCTATGAATTTTCAATGGCTATGACATTGATGTGGCCATGAGCTTTCAATGGCTATGACGTCACAATGCCTACGACCTAACAATGGCTATGACGTCACAGTGGCTATTACAGGACAGCGGAAATGACTATACTATCTCTATGACATTGTGGTGCCTATCATGTTACGATGGCTGTGACATTATAGTGGCTATGCCATCACCATGTCTATGACATCTTGATGGTTACGACGTCAACGGCAATGACATAACAATGTCTATGAAACTACAGTGGCTTTGACCTTACAATATATATGATGTTATAGTCGCTGTGATGTCACAATGGCTATGCCATCACAATGGCTATGACATCACAGTTTCTATGACATCATAGTGGCTATGACGTTCCAATGGCTATGACATCAAAATGGCTATGACCTGAAATTTGCATTGACTTAAATATGTCTGTGTCATTACAGTGCCTGTGACGTTACAATGGCTGTGACATTTTCGTGGCTATGACGATGCAATTCCTGTGGCATTGTAGGTAGCTATGACTTTTCAATGGCTATGACATTGATGTGGCCATGAGCTTTCAATGGCTATGACGTCACAATGCCTACGACCTAACAATGGCTATGACGTCACAGTGGCTATTACAGGACAGCGGAAATGACTATACTATCTCTATGACATTGTGGTGCCTATCACGTTACGATGGCTGTGACATTATAGTGGCTATGCCATCACCATGATTATGACATCATGATGGTTACGAAGTCAACGGCAATGACATAACAATGTCTATGAAACTACAGTGGCTTTGACCTTACAATATATATGATGTTAGAGTCGCTGTGATGTCACAATGGCTATGCCATCACAATGGGTATGACATCACAATGGCTATGACATCAGTTTCTATGACATCATAGTGGCTATGACGTTCCAATGGCTATGACATCAAAACGGCTATGACCTGAAATTTGCATTGACTTAAATATGTCTGGGTCATTACAGTGCCTGTGACGTTACAATGGCTGAGACATTTTCGTGGCTATGACGATGCAATTCCTGTGGCATTGTAGGTAACTATGACTTTTCAATGGCTATGACATTGATGTGGCCATGAGCTTTCAATGGCTATGACGTCACAATGCCTACGACCTAACAATGGCTATGACGTCACAGTGGCTATTACAGGACAGCAGAAATGACTATACTATCTCTATGACATTGTGGTGCCTATCACGTTACGATGGCTGTGACATTATAGTGGCTATGCCATCACCATGTCTATGACATCATGAAGGTTATGAAGTCAACGGCAATGACATAACAATGTCTATGAAACTACAGTGGCTTTGACCTTACAATATATATGATGTTATAGTCGCTGTGATGTCACAATGGCTATGCCATCACAATGGCTATGACATCACAGTTTCCATGACATCATAGTGGCTATGACGTTCCAATGGCTATGACATCAAAATGGCTATGACCTGAAATTTGCATTGACTTAAATATGTCTGTGTCATTACAGTGCCTGTGACGTTACAATGGCTGAGACATTTTCGTGGCTATGACGATGCAATTCCTGTGGCATTGTAGGTAGCTATGACTTTTCAATGGCTATGACATTGATGTGGCCATGAGCTTTCAATGGCTATGACGTCACAATGCCTACGACCTAACAATGGCTATGACGTCACAGTGGCTATTAGAGGACAGCGGAAATGACTATACTATCTCTATGACATTGTGGTGGCTATCACGTTACGATGGCTTTGACATTATAGTGGCTATGCCATCACCATGTCTATGACATCATGACGGTTACCACATCAACGGCAATGACATAACAATGTCTATGAAACTACAGTGGCTTTGACCTTACAATATATATGATGTTATACTCGCTGTGATGTCACAATGGCTATGCCATCACAATGGCTATGACATCACAATGGCTATGACATCACAGTTTCTATGACATCATAGTGGCTATGACGTTCCAATGGCTATGACATCAAAATGGCTATGACCTGAAATTTGCATTGACTTAAATATGTCTGTGTCCTTACAGTGCCTGTGACGTTACAATGGCTGAGACATTTTCGTGGCTATGACGATGCAATTCCTGTGGCATTGTATGTAGCTATGACTTTTCAATGGCTAGGACATTGATGTGGCCATGAGCTTTCAATGGCTATGACGTCACAATGCCTACGACCTAACAATGGCTATGACGCCACAGTGGCTATTACAGGACAGCGGAAATGACTATACTAGCTCTATGACATTGTGGTGCCTATCACGTTACGATGGCTATGACATTATAGTGGCTCTGCCATCACCATGTCTATGACATCATGACGGTTACGACGTCAACGGCAATGACATAACAATGTCTATGAAACTACAGTGGCTTTGACCTTACAATATATATGATGTTAGAGTCGCTGTGATGTCACAATGGCTATGCCATCACAATGGCTATGACATCACAATGTCTATGACATCACAGTTTCTATGACATCATAGTGGCTATGACGTTCCAATGGCTATGACATCAAAATGGCTATGACCTGAAATTTGCATTGACTTAAATATGTCTGTGTCATTACAGTGCCTGTGACGTTACAATGGCTGTGACATTTTCGTGGCTATGACGATGCAATTCCTGTGGCATTGTAGGTAGCTATGACTTTTGAATGGCTAGGACATTGATGTGGCCATGAGCTTTCAATGGCTATGACGTCACAATGCCTACGACCTAACAATGGCTATGACGCCACAGTGGCTATTACAGGACAGCGGAAATGACTATACTATCTCTATGACATTGTGGTGCCTATCACGTTACGATGGCTGTGACATTATAGTGGCTATGCCATCACCATGTCTATGACATCATGACGGTTACGACGTCAACGGCAATGACATAACAATGTCTATGAAACTACAGTGGCTTTGACCTTACAATATATATGATGTTAGAGACGCTGTGATGTCACAATGGCTATGCCATCACAATGGCTATGACATCACAATGTCTATGACATCACAGTTTCTATGACATCATAGTGGCTATGACGTTCCAATGGCTATGACATCAAAATGGCTATGACCTGAAATTTGCATTGACTTAAATATGTCTGTGTCATTACAGTGCCTGTGACGTTACAATGGCTGTGACATTTTCGTGGCTATGACGATGCAATTCCTGTGGCATTGTAGGTAGCTATGACTTTTCAATGGCTATGACATTGATGTGGCCATGAGCTTTCAATGGCTATGACGTCACAATGCCTACGACCTAACGATGGCTATGACGTCACAGTGGCTATTACAGGACAGCGGAAATGACTATACTATCTCTATGACATTGTGGTGCCTATCACGTTACGATGGCTGTGACATTATAGTGGCTATGCCATCACCATGTCTATGACATCATGAAGGTTACGAAGTCAACGGCAATGACATAACAATGTCTATGAAACTACAGTGGCTTTGACCTTACAATATATATGATGTTATAGTCGCTGTGATGTCACAATGGCTATGCCATCACAATGGCTATGCCATCACAATGGCTATGACATCACAGTTTCTATGACATCATAGTGGCTATGACGTTCCAATGGCTATGACACCAAAACGGCTATGACCTGAAATTTGCATTGACTTAAATATGTCTGTGTCATTACAGTGCCTGTGACGTTACAATGGCTGAGACATTTTCGTGGCTATGACGATGCAATTCCTGTGGCATTGTAGGTAGCTATGACTTTTCAATGGCTATGAGATTGATGTGGCCATGAGCTTTCAATGGCTATGACGTCACAATGCCTACGACCTAACAATGGCTATGACGTCACAGTGGCTATTACAGGACAGCGGAAATGACTATACTATCTCTATGACATTGTGGTGCCTATCACGTTACGATGGCTGTGACATTATAGTGGCTATGCCATCACCATGGTTATGACATCATGATGGTTACGAAGTCAACGGCAATGACATAACAATGTCTATGAAACTACAGTGGCTTTGACCTTACAATATATATGATGTTATAGTCGCTGTGATGTCACAATGGCTATGCCATCACAATGGCTATGCCATCACAATGGCTATGACATCACAGTTTCTATGACATCATAGTGGCTATGACGTTCCAATGGCTATGACATCAAAATGGCTATGACCTGAAATTTGCATTGACTTAAATATGTCTGTGTCATTACAGTGCCTGTGACGTTACAATGGCAGAGACATTTTCGTGGCTATGACGATGCAATTCCTGTGGCATTGTAGGTAGCTATGACTTTTCAATGGCTATGACATTGATGTGGCCATGAGCTTTCAATGGCTATGACGTCTCAATGCCTACGACCTAACAATGGCTATGACGTCACAGTGGCTATTACAGGACAGCGGAAATGACTATACTATCTCTATGACATTGTGGTGCCTATCACGTTACGATGGCTGTGACATTATAGTGGCTATGCCATCACCATGTCTATGACATCATGACGGTTACGAAGTCAATGGCAATGACATAACAATGTCTATGAAAATACAGTGGCTTTGACCTTACAATATATATGATGTTATAGTCGCTGTGATGTCACAATGGCTATGCCATCACAATGGCTATGACATCACAATGGCTATGACATCACAGTTTCTATGATATCATAGTGGCTATGACGTTCCAATGGCTATGACATCAAAATGGCTATGACCTGAAGTTTGCATTAACTTAAATATGTCTGTGTCATTACAGTGCCTGTGACGTTACAATGGCTGTGACATTTTCGTGGCTATGACGATGCAATTCCTGTGGCATTGTAGGTAGCTATGACTTTTCAATGGCTATGACATTGATGTGGCCATGAGCTTTCAATGGCTATGACGTCACAATGCCTACGACCTAACAATGGCTATGACGTCACAGTGGCTATTACAGGACAGCGGAAATGACTATACTATCTCTATGACATTGTGGTGCCTATCACGTTACGATGGCTGTGACATTATAGTGGCTATGCCATCACCATGTCTATGACATCATGATGGTTACGAAGTCAACGTCAATGACATAACAATGTCTATGAAACTACAGTGGCTTTGACCTTACAATATATATGATGTTATATTCGCTGTGATGTCACAATGGCTATGCCATCACAATGGCTATGACATCACAGTTTCTATGACATCATAGTGGCTATGACGTTCCAATGGCTATGACACCAAAACGGCTATGACCTGAAATTTGCATTGACTTAAATATGTCTGTGTCATTGCAGTGCCTGTGACGTTACAATGGCTGAGACATTTTCGTGGCTATGACGATGCAATTCCTGTGGCATTGTAGGTAGCTATGACTTTTCAATGGCTATGACATTGATGTGGCCATGAGCTTTCAATGGCTATGACGTCACAATGCCTACGACCTAACAATGGCTATGACGTCACAGTGGCTATTACAGGACAGCGGAAATGACTATACTATCTCTATGACATTGTGGTGCCTATCACGTTCCGATGGCTGAGACATTATAGTGGCTATGCCATCACCATGTCTATGACATCATGACGGTTACGACGTCAACGGCAATGACATAACAATGTCTATGAAACTACAGTGGCTTTGACCTTACAATATATATGATGTTATAGTCGCTGTGATGTCACAATGGCTATGCCATCACAATGGCTATGCCATCACAATGGCTATGACATCACAGTTTCTATGACATCATAGTGGCTATGACGTTCCAATGGCTATGACATCAAAATGGCTATGACCTGAAATTTGCATTGACTTAAATATGTCTGTGTCATTACAGTGCCTGTGACGTTACAATGGCAGAGACATTTTCGTGGCTATGACGATGCAATTCCTGTGGCATTGTAGGTAGCTATGACTTTTCAATGGCTATGACATTGATGTGGCCATGAGCTTTCAATGGCTATGACGTCTCAATGCCTACGACCTAACAATGGCTATGACGTCACAGTGGCTATTACAGGACAGCGGAAATGACTATACTATCTCTATGACATTGTGGTGCCTATCACGTTACGATGGCTGTGACATTATAGTGGCTATGCCATCACCATGTCTATGACATCATGACGGTTACGAAGTCAATGGCAATGACATAACAATGTCTATGAAAATACAGTGGCTTTGACCTTACAATATATATGATGTTATAGTCGCTGTGATGTCACAATGGCTATGCCATCACAATGGCTATGACATCACAATGGCTATGACATCACAGTTTCTATGATATCATAGTGGCTATGACGTTCCAATGGCTATGACATCAAAATGGCTATGACCTGAAATTTGCATTAACTTAAATATGTCTGTGTCATTACAGTGCCTGTGACGTTACAATGGCTGTGACATTTTCGTGGCTATGACGATGCAATTCCTGTGGCATTGTAGGTAGCTATGACTTTTCAATGGCTATGACATTGATGTGGCCATGAGCTTTCAATGGCTATGACGTCACAATGCCTACGACCTAACAATGGCTATGACGTCACAGTGGCTATTACAGGACAGCGGAAATGACTATACTATCTCTATGACATTGTGGTGCCTATCACGTTACGATGGCTGTGACATTATAGTGGCTATGCCATCACCATGTCTATGACATCATGATGGTTACGAAGTCAACGGCAATGACATCACAATGTCTATGAAACTACAGTGGCTTTGACCTTACAATATATATGATGTTATATTCGCTGTGATGTCACAATGGCTATGCCATCACAATGGCTATGACATCACAGTTTCTATGACATCATAGTGGCTATGACGTTCCAATGGCTATGACACCAAAACGGCTATGACCTGAAATTTGCATTGACTTAAATATGTCTGTGTCATTACAGTGCCTGTGACGTTACAATGGCTGAGACATTTTCGTGGCTATGACGATGCAATTCCTGTGGCATTGTAGGTAGCTATGACTTTTCAATGGCTATGACATTGATGTGGCCATGAGCTTTCAATGGCTATGACGTCACAATGCCTACGACCTAACAATGGCTATGACGTCACAGTGGCTATTACAGGACAGCGGAAATGACTATACTATCTCTATGACATTGTGGTGCCTATCACGTTCCGATGGCTGAGACATTATAGTGGCTATGCCATCACCATGTCTATGACATCATGACGGTTACGACGTCAACGGCAATGACATAACAATGTCTATGAAACTACAGTGGCTTTGACCTTACAATATATATGATATTAGAGTCGCTGTGATGTCACAATGGCTATGCCATCACAATGGCTATGCCATCACGATGGCTATGACATCACAGTTTCTATGACATCATAGTGGCTATGACGTTCCAACGGCTATGACATCAAAATGGCTATGACCTGAAATTTGCATTGACTTAAATATGTCTGTGTCATTACAGTGCCTGTGACGTTACAATGGCTGAGACATTTTCGTGGCTATGACGATGCAATTCCTGTGGCATTGTAGGTAGCTATGACTTTTCAATGGCTATGACATTGATGTGGCCATGAGCTTTCAATGGCTATGACGTCACAATGCCTACGACCTAACAATGGCTATGACGTCACAGTGGCTATTACAGGACAGCGGAAATGACTATACTATCTCTATGACATTGTGGTGCCTATCACGTTACGATGGCTGTGACATTATAGTGGCTATGCCATCACCATGTCTATGACATCATGATGGTTACGAAGTCAACGGCAATGACATAACAATGTCTATGAAACTACAGTGGCTTTGACCTTACAATATATATGATGTTATATTCGCTGTGATGTCACAATGGCTATGCCATCACAATGGCTATGACATCACAGTTTCTATGACATCATAGTGGCTATGACGTTCCAATGGCTATGACACCAAAACGGCTATGACCTGAAATTTGCATTGACTTAAATATGTCTGTGTCATTACAGTGCCTGTGACGTTACAATGGCTGAGACATTTTCGTGGCTATGACGATGCAATTCCTGTGGCATTGTAGGTAGCTATGACTTTTCAATGGCTATGACATTGATGTGGCCATGAGCTTTCAATGGCTATGACGTCACAATGCCTACGACCTAACAATGGCTATGACGTCACAGTGGCTATTACAGGACAGCGGAAATGACTATACTATCTCTATGACATTGTGGTGCCTATCACGTTCCGATGGCTGAGACATTATAGTGGCTATGCCATCACCATGTCTATGACATCATGACGGTTACGACCTCAACGGCAATGACATAACAATGTCTATGAAACTACAGTGGCTTTGACCTTACAATATATATGATATTAGAGTCGCTGTGATGTCACAATGGCTATGCCATCACAATGGCTATGCCATCACGATGGCTATGACATCACAGTTTCTATGACATCATAGTGGCTATGACGTTCCAACGGCTATGACATCAAAATGGCTATGACCTGAAATTTGCATTGACTTAAATATGTCTGTGTCATTACAGTGCCTGTGACGTTACAATGGCTGAGACATTTTCGTGGCTATGACGATGCAATTCCTGTGGCATTGTAGGTAGCTATGACTTTTCAATGGCTATGACATTGATGTGGCCATGAGCTTTCAATGGCTATGACGTCACAATGCCTACGACCTAACAATGGCTATGACGTCACAGTGGCTATTACAGGACAGCGGAAATGACTATACTATCTCTATGACATTGTGGTGCCTATCACGTTACGATGGCTGTGACATTATAGTGGCTATGCCATCACCATGTCTATGACATCATGATGGTTACGAAGTCAACGGCAATGACATAACAATGTCTATGAAACTACAGTGGCTTTGACCTTACAATATATATGATGTTATATTCGCTGTGATGTCACAATGGCTATGCCATCACAATGGCTATGACATCACAGTTTCTATGACATCATAGTGGCTATGACGTTCCAATGGCTATGACACCAAAACGGCTATGACCTGAAATTTGCATTGACTTAAATATGTCTGTGTCATTACAGTGCCTGTGACGTTACAATGGCTGAGACATTTTCGTGGCTATGACGATGCAATTCCTGTGGCATTGTAGGTAGCTATGACTTTTCAATGGCTATGACATTGATGTGGCCATGAGCTTTCAATGGCTATGACGTCACAATGCCTACGACCTAACAATGGCTATGACGTCACAGTGGCTATTACAGGACAGCGGAAATGACTATACTATCTCTATGACATTGTGGTGCCTATCACGTTCCGATGGCTGAGACATTATAGTGGCTATGCCATCACCATGTCTATGACATCATGACGGTTACGACCTCAACGGCAATGACATAACAATGTCTATGAAACTACAGTGGCTTTGACCTTACAATATATATGATATTAGAGTCGCTGTGATGTCACAATGGCTATGCCATCACAATGGCTATGCCATCACAATGGCTATGACATCACAGTTTCTATGACATCATAGTGGCTATGACGTTCCAACGGCTATGACATCAAAATGGCTATGACCTGAAATTTGCATTGACTTAAATATGTCTGTGTCATTACAGTGCCTGTGACGTTACAATGGCTGAGACATTTTCTTGGCTATGACGATGCAATTCCTGTGGCATTGTAGGTAACTATGACTTTTCAATGGCTATGACATTGATGTGGCCATGAGCTTTCAATGGCTATGACTTCACAATGCCTACGACCTAACAATGGCTATGACGTCACAGTGGCTATTACAGGACAGCGGAAATGACTATACTATCTCTATGACATTGTGGTGCCTATCACGTTACGATGGCTGTGACATTATAGTGGCTATGCCATCACCATGTCTATGACATCATGACGGTTACGAAGTCAACGGCAATGACATAACAATTTCTATGAAAATACAGTGGCTTTGACCTTACAATATATATGATGTTATAGTCGCTGTGATGTCACAATGGCTATGCCATCACAATGGCTATGACATCACAGTTTCTATGACATCATAGTGGCTATGACGTTCCAATGGCTATGACATCAAAATGGCTATGACCTGAAATTTGCATTGACTTAAATATGTCTGTGTCATTACAGTGCCTGTGACGTTACAATGGCAGAGACATTTTCGTGGCTATGACGATGCAATTCCTGTGGCATTGTAGGTAGCTATGACTTTTCAATGGCTATGACATTGATGTGGCCATGAGCTTTCAATGGCTATGACTTCACAATGCCTACGACCTAACAATGGCTATGACGTCACAGTGGCTATTACAGGACAGCGGAAATGACTATACTATCTCTATGACATTGTGGTGCCTATCACGTTACGATGGCTGTGACATTATAGTGGCTATGCCATCACCATGTCTATGACATCATGACGGTTACGAAGTCAATGGCAATGACATAACAATGTCTATGAAAATACAGTGGCTTTGACCTTACAATATATATGATGTTATAGTCGCTGTGATGTCACAATGGCTATGCCATCACAATGGCTATGCCATCACAATGGCTATGACATCACAGTTTCTATGACATCATAGTGGCTATGACGTTCCAATGGCTATGACATCAAAATGGCTATGACCTGAAATTTGCATTAACTTAAATATGTCTGTGTCATTACAGTGCGTGTGACGTTACAATGGCTGTGACATTTTCGTGGCTATGACGATGCAATTCCTGTGGCATTGTAGGTAGCTATGACTTTTCAATGGCTATGACATTGATGTGGCCATGAGCTTTCAATGGCTATGACGTCACAATGCCTACGACCTAACAATGGCTATGACGTCACAGTGGCTATTACAGGACAGCGGAAATGACTATACTATCACTATGACATTGTGGTGCCTATCACGTTACGATGGCTGTGACATTATAGTGGCTATGCCATCACCATGTCTATGACATCATGATGGTTACGACGTCAACGGCAATGACATAACAATGTCTATGAAACTACAGTGGCTTTGACCTTACAATATATATGATGTTATAGTCGCTGTGATGTCACAATGGCTATGCCATCACAATGGCTATGACATCACAGTTTCTATGACATCATAGTGGCTATGACGTTCCAATGGCTATGACATCAAAATGGCTATGACCTGAAATTTGCATTGACTTAAATATGTCTGTGTCATTACAGTGCCTGTGACGTTACAATGGCTGTGACATTTTCGTGGCTATGACGATGCAATTCCTGTGGCATTGTAGGTAGCTATGACTTTTCAATGGCTATGACATTGATGTGGCCATGAGCTTTCAATGGCTATGACGTCACAATGCCTACGACCTAACAATGGCTATGACGTCACAGTGGCTATTACAGGACAGCGGAAATGACTTTACTATCTCTATGACATTGTGGTGCCTATCACGTTACGATGGCTGTGACATTATAGTGGCTATGCCATCACCATGGTTATGACATCATGATGGTTACGAAGTCAACGGCAATGACATAACAATGTCTATGAAACTACAGTGGCTTTGACCTTACAATATATATGATGTTAGAGTCGCTGTGATGTCACAATGGCTATGCCATCACAATGGCTATGCCATCACAATGGCTATGACATCACAGTTTCTATGACATCATAGTGGCTATGACGTTCCAGTGGCTATGACATCAAAATGGCTATGACCTGAAATTTGCATTGACTTAAATATGTCTGTGTCATTACAGTGCCTGTGACGTTACAATGGCTGTGACATTTTCGTGGCTATGACGATGCAATTCCTGTGGCATTGTAGGTAGCTATGACTTTTCAATGGCTATGACATTGATGTGGCCATGAGCTTTCAATGGCTATGACGTCACAATGCCTACGACCTAACAATGGCTATGACGTCACAGTGGCTATTACAGGACAGCGGAAATGACTATACTATCTCTATGACATTGTGGTGCCTATCACGTTACGATGGCTGTGACATTATAGTGGCTATGCCATCACCATGTCTATGACATAATGACGGTTACGACGTCAACGGCAATGACATAACAATGTCTATGAAACTACAGTGGCTTTGACCTTACAATATATATGATGTTATAGACGCTGTGATGTCACAATGGCTATGCCATCACAATGGGTATGACATCACAATGGCTATGACATCAGTTTCTATGACATCATAGTGGCTATGACGTTCCAATGGCTATGACATCAAAACGGCTATGACCTGAAATTTGCATTGACTTAAATATGTCTGTGTCATTACAGTGCCTGTGACGTTACAATGGCTGAGACATTTTCGTGGCTATGACGATGCAATTCCTGTGGCATTGTAGGTAACTATGACTTTTCAATGGCTATGACATTGATGTGGCCATGAGCTTTCAATGGCTATGACGTCACAATGCCTACGACCTAACAATGGCTATGACGTCACAGTGGCTATTACAGGACAGCAGAAATGACTATACTATCTCTATGACATTGTGGTGCCTATCACGTTACGATGGCTGTGACATTATAGTGGCTATGCCATCACCATGTCTATGACATCATGACGGTTACGACGTCAACGGCAATGACATAACAATGTCTATGAAACTACAGTGGCTTTGACCTTACAATATATATGATGTTAGAGTCGCTGTTATGTCACAATGGCTATGCCATCACAATGGCTATGACATCACAATGTCTATGACATCACAGTTTCTATGACATCATAGTGGCTATGACGTTCCAATGGCTATGACATCAAAATGGCTATGACCTGAAATTTGCATTGACTTAAATATGTCTGTGTCATTACAGTGCCTGTGACGTTACAATGGCTGTGACATTTTCGTGGCTATGACGATGCAATTCCTGTGGCATTGTAGGTAGCTATGACTTTTCAATGGCTATGACATTGATGTGGCCATGAGCTTTCAATGGCTATGACGTCACAATGCCTACGACCTAACGATGGCTATGACGTCACAGTGGCTATTACAGGACAGCGGAAATGACTATACTATCTCTATGACATTGTGGTGCCTATGACGTTACGATGGCTGTGACATTATAGTGGCTATGCCATCACCATGTCTATGACATCATGAAGGTTACGAAGTCAACGGCAATGACATAACAATGTCTATGAAACTACAGTGGCTTTGACCTTACAATATATATGATGTTATAGTCGCTGTGATGTCACAATGGCTATGCCATCACAATGGCTATGACATCACAGTTTCTATGACATCATAGTGGCTATGACGTTCCAATGGCTATGACATCAAAATGGCTATGACCTGAAATTTGCATTAACTTAAATATGTCTGTGTCATTACAGTGCCTGTGACGTTACAATGGCTGAGACATTTTCGTGGCTATGACGATGCAATTCCTGTGGCATTGTAGGTAGCTATGACTTTTCAATGGCTATGACATTGATGTGGCCATGAGCTTTCAATGGCTATGACGTCACAATGCCTACGACCTAACAATGGCTATGACGTCACAGTGGCTATTACAGGACAGCGGAAATGACTATACTATCTCTATGACATTGTGGTGCCTATCACGTTACGATGGCTGTGACATTATAGGGGCTATGCCATCACCATATCTATGACATCATGACGGTTACGACGTCAACGGCAATGACATAAGAATGTCTATGAAACTACAGTGGCTTTGACCTTACAATATATATGATGTTATAGTCGCTGTGATGTCACAATGGCTATGCCATCACAATGGCTATGACATCACAATGGCTATGACATCAGTTTCTATGACATCATAGTGGCTATGACGTTCCAATGGCTATGACATCAAAACGGCTATGACCTGAAATTTGCATTGACTTAAATATGTCTGTGTCATTACAGTGCCTGTGACGTTACAATGGCTGAGACATTTTCATGGCTATGACGATGCAATTCCTGTGACATTGTAGGTAACTATGACTTTTCAATGGCTATGACATTGATGTGGCCATGAGCTTTCAATGGCTATGACGTCACAATGCCTACGACCTAACAATGGCTATGACGTCACAGTGGCTATTACAGGACAGCGGAAATGACTATACTATCTCTATGACATTGTGGTGCCTATCACGTTACGATGGCTGTGACATTATAGTGGCTATGCCATCACCATGTCTATGACATCATGATGGTTACGAAGTCAACGGCAATGACATAACAATGTCTATGAAACTACAGTGGCTTTGACCTTACAATATATATGATGTTAGAGTCGCTGTGATGTCACAATGGCTATGCCATCACAATGGCTATGACATCACAGTTTCTATGACATCATAGTGGCTATGACGTTCCGATCGCTATGACATCAAAAAGGCTATGACCTGAAATTTGCATTGACTTAAATATGTCTGTGTCATTACAGTGCCTGTGACGTTACAATGGCAGAGACATTTTCGTGGCTATGACGATGCAATTCCTGTGGCATTGTAGGTAGCTATGACTTTTCAATGGCTATGACATTGATGTGGCCATGAGCTTTCAATGGCTATGACGTCACAATGCCTACGACCTAACAATGGCTATGACGTCACAGTGGCTATTACAGGACAGCGGAAATGACTATACTATCTCTATGACATTGTGGTGCCTATCACGTTACGATGGCTGTGACATTATAGTGGCTATGCCATCACCATGGTTATGACATCATGATGGTTACGAAGTCAACGCCAATGACATAACAATGTCTATGAAACTACAGTGGCTTTGACCTTACAATATATATGATGTTATAGTCGCTGTGATGTCACAATGGCTATGCCATCAAAATGGCTATGCCATCACAATGGCTATGACATCACAGTTTCTATGACATCATAGTGGCTATGACGTTCCAATGGCTATGACATCAAAATGGCTATGACCTGAAATTTGCATTGACTTAAATATGTCTGTGTCATTACAGTGCCTGTGACGTTACAATGGCAGAGACATTTTCGTGGCTATGACGATGCAATTCCTGTGGCATTGTAGGTAGCTATGACTTTTCAATGGCTATGACATTGATGTGGCCATGAGCTTTCAATGGCTATGACGTCACAATGCCTACGACCTAACAATGGCTATGACGTCACAGTGGCTATTACAGGACAGCGGAAATGACTATACTATCTCTATGACATTGTGGTGCCTATCACGTTACGATGGCTGTGACATTATAGTGGCTATGCCATCACCATGTCTATGACATCATGACGGTTACGAAGTCAATGGCAATGACATAACAATGTCTATGAAAATACAGTGGCTTTGACCTTACAATATATATGATGTTATAGTCGCTGTGATGTCACAATGGCTATGCCATCACAATGGCTATGCCATCACAATGGCTATGACATCACAGTTTCTATGACATCATAGTGGCTATGACGTTCCAATGGCTATGACATCAAAATGGCTATGACCTGAAATTTGCATTAACTTAAATATGTCTGTGTCATTACAGTGCCTGTGACGTTACAATGGCTGTGACATTTTCGTGGCTATGACGATGCAATTCCTGTGGCATTGTAGGTAGCTATGACTTTTCAATGGCTATGACATTGATGTGGCCATGAGCTTTCAATGGCTATGACGTCACAATGCCTACAACCTAACAATGGCTATGACGTCACAATGGCTATTACAGGACAGCGGAAATGACTATACTATCTCTATGACATTGTGGTGCCTATCACGTTACGATGGCTGTGACATTATAGTGGCTATGCCATCACCATGTCTATGACATCATGATGGTTACGAAGTCAACGTCAATGACATAACAATGTCTATGAAACTACAGTGGCTTTGACCTTACAATATATATGATGTTATATTCGCTGTGATGTCACAATGGCTATGCCATCACAATGGCTATGACATCACAGTTTCTATGACATCATAGTGGCTATGACGTTCCAATGGCTATGACACCAAAACGGCTATGACCTGAAATTTGCATTGACTTAAATATGTCTGTGTCATTACAGTGCCTGTAACGTTACAATGGCTGAGACATTTTCGTGGCTATGACGATGCAATTCCTGTGGCATTGTAGGTAGCTATGACTTTTCAATGGCTATGACATTGATGTGGCCATGAGCTTTCAATGGCTATGACGTCACAATGCCTACGACCTAACAATGGCTATGACGTCACAGTGGCTATTACAGGACAGCGGAAATGACTATACTATCTCTATGACATTGTGGTGCCTATCACGTTGCGATGGCTGAGACATTATAGTGGCTATGCCATCACCATGTCTATGACATCATGACGGTTACGACGTCAACGGCAATGACATAACAATGTCTATGAAACTACAGTGGCTTTGACCTTACAATATATATGATATTAGAGTCGCTGTGATGTCACAATGGCTATGCCATCACAATGGCTATGACATCACAATGGCTATGACATCACAGTTTCTATGACATCATAGTGGCTATGACGTTCCAACGGCTATGACATCAAAATGGCTATGACCTGAAATTTGCATTGACTTAAATATGTCTGTGTCATTACAGTGCCTGTGACGTTACAATGGCTGAGACATTTTCTTGGCTATGACGATGCAATTCCTGTGGCATTGTAGGTAAGTATGACTTTTCAATGGCTATGACCTTGATGTGGCCATGAGCTTTCAATGGCTATGACTTCACAATGCCTACGACCTAACAATGGCTATGACGTCACAGTGGCTATTACAGGACAGCGGAAATGACTATACTATCTCTATGACATTGTGGTGCCTATCACGTTACGATGGCTGTGACATTATAGTGGCTATGCCATCACCATGTCTATGACATCATGACGGTTAGGAAGTCAACGGCAATGACATAACAATGTCTATGAAAATACAGTGGCTTTGACCTTACAATATATATGATGTTATAGTCGCTGTGATGTCACAATGGCTATGCCATCACAATGGCTATGACATCACAGTTTCTATGACATCATATTGGCTATGACGTTCCAATGGCTATGACATCAAAATGGCTATGACCTGAAATTTGCATTGACTTAAATATGTCTGTGTCATTACAGTGCCTGTGACGTTACAATGACAGAGACATTTTCGTGGCTATGACGATGCAATTCCTGTGGCATTGTAGGTAGCTATGACTTTTCAGTGGCTATGACATTGATGTGGCCATGAGCTTTCAATGGCTATGACTTCACAATGCCTACGACCTAACAATGGCTATGACGTCACAGTGGCTATTACAGGACAGCGGAAATGACTATACTATCTCTATGACATTGTGGTGCCTATCACGTTACGATGGCTGTGACATTATAGTGGCTATGCCATCACCATGTCTATGACATCATGACGGTTACGAAGTCAATGGCAATGACATAACAATGTCTATGAAAATACAGTGGCTTTGACCTTACAATATATATGATGTTATAGTCGCTGTGATGTCACAATGGCTATGCCATCACAATGGCTATGCCATCACAATGGCTATGACATCACAGTTTCTATGACATCATAGTGGCTATGACGTTCCAATGGCTATGACATCAAAATGGCTATGACCTGAAATTTGCATTAACTTAAATATGTCTGTGTCATTACAGTGCCTGTGACGTTACAATGGCTGTGACATTTTCGTGGCTATGACGATGCAATTCCTGTGGCATTGTAGGTAGCTATGACTTTTCAATGGCTATGACATTGATGTGGCCATGAGCTTTCAATGGCTATGACGTCACAATGCCTACGACCTAACAATGGCTATGACGTCACAGTGGCTATTACAGGACAGCGGAAATGACTATACTATCACGATGACATTGTGGTGCCTATCACGTTACGATGGCTGTGACATTATAGTGGCTATGCCATCACCATGTCTATGACATCATGATGGTTACGAAGTCAACGTCAATGACATAACAATGTCTATGAAACTACAGTGGCTTTGACCTTACAATATATATGATGTTATAGTCGCTGTGATGTCACAATGGCTATGCCATCACAATGGCTATGACATCACAGTTTCTATGACATCATAGTGGCTTTGACGTTCCAATGGCTATGACATCAAAATGGCTATGACCTGAAATTTGCATTGACTTAAATATGTCTGTGCCATTACATGCCTGTGACGTTACAATGGCTGAGACATTTTCGTGGCTATGACGATGCAATTCCTGTGGCATTGTAGGTAGCTATGACTTTTCAATGGCTATGACATTGATGTGGCCATGAGCTTTCAATGGCTATGACGTCACAATGCCTAAGACCTAACAATGGCTATGACGTCACAGTGGCTATTACATGACAGCGGAAATGACTATACTATCTCTATGACATTGTGGTGCCTATCACGTTACGATGGCTGTGACATTATAGTGGCTATGCCATCACCATGGTTATGACATCATGATGGTTACGAAGTCAACGGCAATGACATAACAATGTCTATGAAACTACAGTGGCTTTGACCGTAAAATATATATGATGTTATAGTAGCTGTGATGTCACAATGGCTATGCCATCACAATGGCTATGACATCACAATGGCTATGACATCAAAGTTTCTATGACATCATAGTGGCTATGACGTTCCAATGGCTATGACATCAAAATGGCTATGACCTGAAATTTGCATTGACTTAAATATGTCTGTGTCATTACAGTGCCTGTGACGTTACAATGGCTGTGACATTTTCGTGGCTATGACGATGCAATTCCTGTGGCATTTTAGGTAGCTATGAATTTTCAATGGCTATGACATTGATGTGGCCATGAGCTTTCAATGGCTATGACGTCACAATGCCTACGACCTAACAATGGCTATGACGTCACAGTGGCTATTACAGGACAGCGGAAATGACTATACTATCTCTATGACATTGTGGTGCCTATCACGTTGCGATGGCTGAGACATTATAGTGGCTATGCCATCACCATGTCTATGACATCATGACGGTTACGACGTCAACGGCAATGACATAACAATGTCTATGAAACTACAGTGGCTTTGACCTTACAATATATATGATATTAGAGTCGCTGTGATGTCACAATGGCTATGCCATCACAATGGCTATGCCATCACAATGGCTATGACATCACAGTTTCTATGACATCATAGTGGCTATGACGTTCCAACGGCTATGACATCAAAATGGCTATGACCTGAAATTTGCATTGACTTAAATATGTCTGTGTCATTACAGTGCCTGTGACGTTACAATGGCTGAGACATTTTCTTGGCTATGACGATGCAATTCCTGTGGCATTGTAGGTAACTATGACTTTTCAATGGCTATGACATTGATGTGGCCATGAGCTTTCAATGGCTATGACGTCACAATGCCTACGACCTAACAATGGCTATGACGTCACAGTGGCTATTACAGGACAGCGGAAATGACTATACTATCTCTATGACATTGTGGTGCCTATCACGTTACGATGGCTGTGACATTATAGTGGCTATGCCATCACCATGTCTATGACATCATGACGGTTAGGAAGTCAACGGCAATGACATAACAATGTCTATGAAAATACAGTGGCTTTGACCTTACAATATATATGATGTTATAGTCGCTGTGATGTCACAATGGCTATGCCATCACAATGGCTATGACATTACAGTTTCTATGACATCATATTGGCTATGACGTTCCAATGGCTATGACATCAAAATGGCTATGACCTGAAATTTGCATTGACTTAAATATGTCTGTGTCATTACAGTGCCTGTGACGTTACAATGGCAGAGACATTTTCGTGGCTATGACGATGCAATTCCTGTGGCATTGTAGGTAGCTATGACTTTTCAGTGGCTATGACATTGATGTGGCCATGAGCTTTCAATGGCTATGACTTCACAATGCCTACGACCTAACAATGGCTATGACGTCACAGTGGCTATTACAGGACAGCGGAAATGACTATACTATCTCTATGACATTGTGGTGCCTATCACGTTACGATGGCTGTGACATTATAGTGGCTATGCCATCACCATGTCTATGACATCATGACGGTTACGAAGTCAATGGCAATGACATAACAATGTCTATGAAAATACAGTGGCTTTGACCTTACAATATATATGATGTTATAGTCGCTGTGATGTCACAATGGCTATGCCATCACAATGGCTATGCCATCACAATGGCTATGACATCACAGTTTCTATGACATCATAGTGGCTATGACGTTCCAATGCCTATGACATCAAAATGGCTATGACCTGAAATTTGCATTGACTTAAATATGTCTGTGTCATTACAGTGCCTGTGAAGTTACAATGGCTGTGACATTTTCGTGGCTATGACGATGCAATTCCTGTGGCATTGTAGGTAGCTATGACTTTTCAATGGCTATGACATTGATGTGGCCATGAGCTTTCAATGGCTATGACGTCACAATGCCTACGACCTAACAATGGCTATGACGTCACAGTGGCTATTACAGGACAGCGGAAATGACTATACTATCACGATGACATAGTGGTGCCTATCACGTTACGATGGCTGTGACATTATAGTGGCTATGCCATCACCATGTCTATGACATCATGATGGTTACGAAGTCAACGTCAATGACATAACAATGTCTATGAAACTACAGTGGCTTTGACCTTACAATATATATGATGTTATAGTCGCTGTGATGTCACAATGGCTATGCCATCACAATGGCTATGACATCACAGTTTCTATGACATCATAGTGGCTTTGACGTTCCAATGGCTATGACATCAAAATGGCTATGACCTGAAATTTGCATTGACTTAAATATGTCTGTGCCATTACATGCCTGTGACGTTACAATGGCTGAGACATTTTCGTGGCTATGACGATGCAATTCCTGTGGCATTGTAGGTAGCTATGACTTTTCAATGGCTATGACATTGATGTGGCCATGAGCTTTCAATGGCTATGACGTCACAATGCCTACGACCTAACAATGGCTATGACGTCACAGTGGCTATTACATGACAGCGGAAATGACTATACTATCTCTATGACATTGTGGTGCCTATCACGTTACGATGGCTGTGACATTATAGTGGCTATGCCATCACCATGGTTATGACATCATGATGGTTACGAAGTCAACGGCAATGACATAACAATGTCTATGAAACTACAGTGGCTTTGACCGTACAATATATATGATGTTATAGTAGCTGTGATGTCACAATGGCTATGCCATCACAATGGCTATGACATCACAATGGCTATGACATCAAAGTTTCTATGACATCATAGTGGCTATGACGTTCCAATGGCTATGACATCAAAATGGCTATGACCTGAAATTTGCATTGACTTAAATATGTCTGTGTCATTACAGTGCCTGTGACGTTACAATGGCTGTGACTTTTTCGTGGCTATGACGATGCAATTCCTGTGGCATTGTAGGTAGCTATGAATTTTCAATGGCTAAGACATTGATGTGGCCATGAGCTTTCAATGGCTATGACGTCACAATGCCTACGACCTAACAATGGCTATGACGTCACAGTGGCTATTACAGGACAGCGGAAATGACTATACTATCTCTATGACATTGTGGTGCCTATCACGTTACGATGGCTGTGACATTATAGTGGCTATGCCATCACCATGTCTATGACATCATGATGGTTACGACGTCAACGGCAATGACATAACAATGTCTATGAAACTACAGTGGCTTTGACCTTACAATATATATGATGTTATAGTCGCTGTGATGTCACAATGGCTATGCCATCACAATGGCTATGACATCACAGTTTCTATGACATCATAGTGGCTATGACGTTCCAATGGCTATGACATCAAAATGGCTATGACCTGAAATTTGCATTGACTTAAATATGTCTGTGTCATTACAGTGCCTGTGACGTTACAATGGCTGCGACATTTTCGTGGCTATGACGATGCAATTCCTGTGGCATTGTAGGTAGCTATGACTTTTCAATGGCTATGACATTGATGTGGCCATGAGCTTTCAATGGCTATGACGTCACAATGCCTACGACCTAACAATGGCTATGACGTCACAGTGGCTATTACAGGACAGCGGAAATGACTATACTATCTCTATGACATTGTGGTGCCTATCACGTTACGATGGCTGTGACATTATAGTGGCTATGCCATCACCATGGTTATGACATCATGATGGTTACGAAGTCAACGGCAATGACATAACAATGTCTATGAAACTACAGTGGCTTTGACCTTACAATATATATGATGTTATAGTCGCTGTGATGTCACAATGGCTATGCCATCACAATGGCTATGCCATCACAATGGCTATGACATCACAGTTTCTATGACATCATAGTGGCTATGACGTTCCAGTGGCTATGACATCAAAATGGCTATGACCTGAAATTTGCATTGACTTAAATATGTCTGTGTCATTACAGTGCCTGTGACGTTACAATGGCTGTGACATTTTCGTGACTATGACGATGCAATTCCTGTGGCATTGTAGGTAGCTATGACTTTTCAATGGCTATGACATTGATGTGGCCATGAGCTTTCAATGGCTATGACGTCACAATGCCTACGACCTAACAATGGCTATGTCACAGTGGCTATTACAGGACAGCGGAAATGACTATACTATCTCTATGACATTGTGGTGCCTATCACGTTACGATGGCTGTGACATTATAGTGGCTATGCCATCACCATGTCTATAACATCATGACGGTTACGAAGTCAACGGCAATGACATAACAATGTCTATGAAACTACAGTGCCTTTGACCTTACAATATATATGATGTTATAGTCGCTGTGATGTCACAATGGCTATGCCATCACAATGGCTATGCCATCACTATGGCTATGACATCACAGTTTCTATGACATCATAGTGGCTATGACGTTCCAATGGCTATGACATCAAAATGGCTATGACCTGAAATTTGCATTGACTTAAATATGTCTGTGCCATTACATGCCTGTGACGTTACAATGGCTGTGACATTTTCGTGGCTATGACGATGCAATTCCTGTGGCATTGTAGGTCGCTATGACTTTTCAATGGCTATGACATTGATGTGGCCATGAGCTTTCAATGGCTATGACGTCACAATGCCTACGACCTAACAATGGCTATGACGTCACAGTGGCTATTACAGGACAGCGGAAATGACTATACTATCTCTATGACATTGTGGTGCCTATCACGTTACGATGGCTGTGACATTATAGTGGCTATGCCATCACCATGTCTATGACATCATGATGGTTACGAAGTCAACGGCAATGACATAACAATGTCTATGAATCTACAGTGGCTTTGACCTTACAATATATATGATGTTATAGTCGCTGTGATGTCACAATGGCTATGCCATCACAATGGCTATGACATCACAGTTTCTATGACATCATAGTGGCTATGACGTTCCAATGGCTATGACATCAAAATGGCTATGACCTGAAATTTGCATTGACTTAAATATGTCTGTGTCATTACAGTGCCTGTGACGTGACAATGGCTGAGACATTTTCGTGGCTATGACGATGCAATTCCTGTGGCATTGTAGGTAGCTATGACTTTTCAATGGCTATGACATTGATGTGGCCATGAGCTTTCAATGGCTATGACGTCACAATGCCTACGACCTAACAATGGCTATGACGTCACAGTGGCTATTACAGGACAGCGGAAATGACTATACTATCTCTATGACATTGTGGTGCCTATCACGTTACGATGGCTGTGACATTATAGTGGCTATGCCATCACCATGTCTATGACATCATGACGGTTACGACGTCAACGGCAATGACATAACAATGACTATGAAAGTACAGTGGCTTTGACCTTACAATATATATGATGTTAGAGTCGCTGTGATGTCACAATGGCTATGCCATCACAATGGCTGACATCACAATGGCTATGACATCACAGTTACTATGACATCATAGTGGCTATGAGGTTCCAATGGTTATGACATCAAAATGGCTATGACCTGAAATTTGCATTGACTTAAATATGTCTGTGTCATTACAGTGCCTGTGACGTTACAATGGCTGAGACATTTTGGTGGCTATGACGATGCAATTCCTGTGGCATTGTAGGTAGCTATGACTTTTCAATGGCTATGACATTGATGTGGCCATGATCTTTCAATGGCTATGACGTCACAATGCCTACGACCTAACAATGGCTATGACGTCACAGTGGCTATTACAGGACAGCGGAAATGACTATACTATCTCTATGACATTGTGGTGCCTATCACGTTACGATGGCTGTGACATTATAGTGGCTATGCCATCACCATTTCTATGACATCATGACGGTTACAACGTCAACGGCAATGACATAACAATGTCTATGAAACTACAGTGGCTTTGACCTTACAATATATATGATGTTATAGTCGCTGTGATGTCACAATGGCTATGCCATCACAATGGCTATGACGTCACAATGGCTATGACATCACAGTTTCTATGACATCATAGTGGCTATGACGTTCCAATGGCTATGACATCAAAATGGCTATGACCTGAAATTTGCATTGACTTAAATATGTCTGTGTCATTACAGTGCCTGTGACGTTACAATGGCTGTGACATTTTCGTGGCTATGACGATGCAATTCCAGTGGCATTGTAGGTAGCTATGACTTTTCAATGGCTAGGACATTGATGTGGCCATGAGCTTTCAATGGCTATGACGTCACAATGCCTACGACCTAACAATGGCTATGACGTCAGAGTGGCTATTAAAGGACAGCGGAAATGACTATACTATCTCTATGACATTGTGGTGCCTATCACGTTACGATGGCTGTGACATTATAGTGGCTATGCCATCACCATGTCTATGACATCATGATGGTTACGAAGTCAACGGCAATGACATAACAATGTCTATGAAACTACAGTGGATTTGACCTTACAATATATATGATGTTATAGTCGCTGTGATGTCACAATGGCTATGCCATCACAATGTCTATGACATCACAGTTTCTATGACATCATAGTGGCTATGACGTTCCAATGGCTATGACATCAAAATGGCTATGACCTGAAATTTGCATTGACTTAAATATGTCTGTGTCATTACAGTGCCTGTGACGTTACAATGGCTGAGACATTTTCGTGGCTATGACGATGCAATTCCTGTGGCATTGTAGGTAGCTATGACTTTTCAATGGCTATGACATTGATGTGGCCATGATCTTTCAATGGCTATGACGTCACAATGCCTACGACCTAACAATGGCTATGACATCACAGTGGCTATTACAGGACAGCGGAAATGACTATACTATCTCTATGACATTGTGGTGCCTATCACGTTACGATGGCTGTGACATTATAGTGGCTATGCCATCACCATTTCAATGACATCATGACGGTTACGACGTCAACGGCAATGACATAACAATGTCTATGAAACTACAGTGGCTTTGACCTTACAATATATATGATGTTATAGTCGCTGTGATGTCACAATGGCTATGCCATCACAATGGCTATGACGTCACAATGGCTATGACATCACAGTTTCTATGACATCATAGTGGCTATGACGTTCCAATGGCTATGACATCAAAATGGCTATGACCTGAAATTTGCATTGACTTAAATATGTCTGTGTCATTACAGTGCCTGTGACGTTACAATGGCTGTGACATTTTCGTGGCTATGACGTTGCAATTCCTGTGGCATTTTAGGTAGCTATGACTTTTCAATGGCTATGACATTGATGTGGCCATGAGCTTTCAATGGCTATGACGTCACAATGCCTACGACCTAACAATGGCTATGACGTCACAGTGGCTATTACAGGACAGCGGAAATGACTATACTATCTCTATGACATTGTGGTGCCTATCACGTTACGATGGCTGTGACATTATAGTGGCTATGCCATCACCATGTCTATGACATCATGATGGTTACGAAGTCAACGGCAATGACATAACAATGTCTATGAAACTACAGTGGCTTTGACCTTACAATATATATGATGTTAGAGTCGCTGTGATGTCACAATGGCTATGCCATCACAATGGCTATGCCATCACAATGGCTATGACATCACAGTTTCTATGACATCATAGTGGCTATGACGTTCCAATGGCTATGACATCAAAATGACTATGACCTGAAATTTGCATTGACTTAAATATGTCTGTGCCATTACATGCCTGTGACGTTACAATGGCTGTGACATTTTCTTGGATATAACGATGCAATTCCTGTGGCATTGTAGGTAGCTATGACTTTTCAATGGCTATGACATTGATGTGGCCATGAGCTTTCAATGGCTATGACGTTACAATGCCTACGACTTAACAATGGCTATTACGTCACAGTGGCTATTACAGGACAGCGGAAATGACTATACTATCTCTATGACATTGTGGTGCCTATCACGTTACGATGGTTGTGACATTATAGTGGCTATGCCATCACCATGTCTATGACATCATGACGGTTACGACGTCAACGGCAATGACATAACAATGTCTATGAAACTACAGAGGCTTTGACCTTACAATATATATGATGTTATAGTCGCTGTGATGTCACAATGGCTATGCCATCACAATGGCTATGACATCACAGTTTCCATGACATCATAGTGGCTATGACGTTCCAATGGCTATGACATCAAAATGGCTATGACCTGAAATTTGCATTAACTTAAATATGTCTGTGCCATTATATGCCTGTGACGTTACAATGGCGGAGACATTTTCGTGGCTATGACGATGCAATTCCTGTGGCATTGTAGGTAGCTATGACTTTTCAATGGCTATGACATTGATGTGGCCATGAGCTTTCAATGGCTATGACGTCACAATGCCTACGACCTAACAATGGCTATTACGTCACAGTGGCTATTACAGGACAGCGGAAATGACTATACTATCTCTATGACATTGTGGTGCCTATCACGTTACGATGGCTGTGACATTATAGTGGCTATGCCATCACCATGTCTATGACATCATGACGGTTACCACATCAACGGCAATGACATAACAATGTCTATGAAACTACAGTGGCTTTGACCTTACAATATATATGATGTTATACTCGCTGTGATGTCACAATGGCTATGCCATCACAATGGCTATGACATCACAATGGCTATGACATCACAGTTTCTATGACATCATAGTGGCTATGACGTTCCAATGGCTATGACATCAAAATGGCTATGACCTGAAATTTGCATTGACTTATATATGTCTGTGTCATTACAGTGCCTGTGACGTTACAATGGCTGAGACATTTTCGTGGCTATGACGATGCAATTCCTGTGGCATTGTAGGTAGCTATGACTTTTCAATGGCTAGGACATTGCTGTGGCCATGAGCTTTCAATGGCTATGACGTCACAATGCCTACGACCTAACAATGGCTATGACGCCACAGTGGCTATTACAGGACAGCGGAAACGACTATACTATCTCTATGACATTGTGGTGCCTATCACGTTACGATGGCTGTGACATTATAGTGGCTATGCCATCACCATGTCTATGACATCATGACGGTTACGACGTCAACGGCAATGACATAACAATGTCTATGAAACTACAGTGGCTTTGACCTTACAATATATATGATGTTAGAGTCGCTGTGATGTCACAATGGCTATGCCATCACAATGGCTATGACATCACAATGTCTATGACATCACAGTTTCTATGACATCATAGTGGCTATGACGTTCCAATGGCTATGACATCAAAATGGCTATGACCTGAAATTTGCATTGACTTAAATATGTCTGTGTCATTACAGTGCCTGTGACGTTACAATGGCTGTGACATTTTCGTGGCTATGACGATGCAATTCCTGTGGCATTGTAGGTAGCTATGACTTTTGAATGGCTAGGACATTGCTGTGGCCATGAGCTTTCAATGGCTATGACGTCACAATGCCTACGACCTAACAATGGCTATGACGCCACAGTGGCTATTACAGGACAGCGGAAATGACTATACTATCTCTATGACATTGTGGTGCCTATCACGTTACGATGGCTGTGACATTATAGTGGCTATGCCATCACCATGTCTATGACATCATGACGGTTATGACGTCAACGGCAATGACATAACAATGTCTATGAAACTACAGTGGCTTTGACCTTACAATATATATGATGTTAGAGTCGCTGTGATGTCACAATGGCTATGCCATCACAATGGCTATGATATCACAATGTCTATGACATCACAGTTTCTATGACATCATAGTGGCTATGACGTTCCAATGGCTATGACATCAAAATGGCTATGACCTGAAATTTGCATTGACTTAAATATGTCTGTGTCATTACAGTGCCTGTGACGTTACAATGGCTGTGACATTTTCGTGGCTATGACGATGCAATTCCTGTGGCATTGTAGGTAGCTATGACTTTTGAATGGCTAGGACATTGCTGTGGCCATGAGCTTTCAATGGCTATGACGTCACAATGCCTAGGACCTAACAATTGCTATGACGCCACAGTGGCTATTACAGGACAGCGGAAATGACTATACTATCTCTATGACATTGTGGTGCCTATCACGTTACGATGGCTGTGACATTATAGTGGCTATGCCATCACCATGTCTATGACATCATGATGGTTACGAAGTCAACGGCAATGACATAACAATGTGTATGAAACTACAATGGTTTGACCTTACAATATATATGATGTTATAGTCGCTGTGATGTCACAATGGCTATGCCATCACAATGGCTATGACATCACAGTTTCTATGACATCATAGTGGCTATGACGTTCCAATGGCTATGACCTCAAAATGGCTATGACCTGAAATTTGCATTAACTTAAATATGTCTGTGTCATTACAGTGCCTGTGACGTTACAATGGCTGAGACATTTTCGTCCCTATGACGATGCAATTCCTGTGGCATTGTAGGTAGCTATGACTTTTCAATGGCTATGACATTGATGTGGCCATGAGCTTTCAATGGCTATGACGTCACAATGCCTACGACCTAACAATGGCTATGACGTCACAGTGGCTATTACAGGACAGTGGAAATGACTATACTATCTCTATGACATTGTGGTGCCTATCACGTTACGATGGCTGTGACATTATAGGGGCTATGCCATCACCATGTCTATGACATCATGACGGTTACGACGTCAACGGCAATGACATAACAATGTCTATGAAACTACAGTGGCTTTGACCTAAACAATATATATGATGTTATAGTCGCTGTGATGTCACAATGGCTATGCCATCACAAAAGCTCTGACATCACAATGGCTATGACATCAGTTTCTATGACATCATAGTGGCTATGACGTTCCAATGGCTATGACATCAAAATGACTATGACCTGAAATTAGAATTGACTTAAATATGTCTGTGCCATTACATGCCTGTGACGTTACAATGGCTGTGACATTTTCTTGGCTATAACGATGCAATTCCTGTGGCATTGTAGGTAGCTATGACTTTTCAATGGCTATGACATTGATGTGGCCATGAGCTTTCAATGGCTATGACGTCACAATGCCTACGACTTAACAATGGCTTTTACGTCACAGTGGCTATTACAGGACAGCGGAAATGACTATACTATCTCTATGACATTGTGGTGCCTATCACGTTACGATGGCTGTGATATTATAGTGGCTATGCCATCACCATGTCTATGACATCATGATGGTTACGACGTCAACGGCAATGACATAACAATGTCTATGAAACTACAGTGGCTTTGACCTTACAATATATATGATGTTATAGTCGTTGTGATGTCACAATGGCTATGCCATCACAATGGCTATGACATCACAGTTTCCATGACATCATAGTGGCTATGACGTTCCAATGGCTATGACATCAAAATGGCTATGACCTGAAATTTGCATTAACTTAAATATGTCTGTGTCATTACAGTGCCTGTGACGTTACAATGGCTGAGACATTTTCGTGGCTATGACGATGCAATTCCTGTGGCATTGTAGGTAGCTATGACTTTTCAATGGCTATGACATTGATGTGGCCATGAGCTTTCAATGGCTATGACGTCACAATGCCTACGACCTAACAATGGCTATGACGTCACAGTGGCTATTACAGGACAGCGGAAATGACTATACTATCTCTATGACATTGTGGTGCCTATCACGTTACGATGGCTGTGACATTATAGTGGCTATGCCATCACCATGTCTATGACATCATGACGGTTACGACGTCAACGGCAATGACATAAGAATGTCTATGAAACTACAGTGGCTTTGACCTTACAATATATATGATGTTATAGTCGCTGTGATGTCACAATGGCTATGCCATCACAATGGCTATGACATCACAGTTTCTATGACATCATAGTGGCTATGACGTTCCAATGGCTATGACATCAAAATGGCTATGACCTGAAATTTGCATTGACTTAAATATGTCTGTGTCATTACAGTGCTTGTGACGTTACAATGGCTGAGACATTTTCGTGGCTATGACGATGCAATTCCTGTGGCATTGTACGTTGCTATGACTTTTCAATGGCTAGGACATTGATGTGGCCATGAGCTTTCAATGGCTATGACGTCACAATGCCTACGACCTAACAATGGCTATGACGCCACAGTGGCTATTACAGGACAGCGGAAATGACTATACTATCTCTATGACATTGTGGTGCCTATCACGTTACGATGGCTGTGACATTATAGTGGCTATGCCATCACCATGTCTATGACATCATGAAGGTTACGAAGTCAACGGCAATGACATAACAATGTCTATGAAACTACAGTGGCTTTGACCTTACAATATATGTGATGTTATAGTCGCTGTGATGTCACAATGGCTATGCCATCACAATGGCTATGCCATCACAATGGCTATGACATCACAGTTTCTATGACATCATAGTGGCTATGACGTTCCAACGGCTATGACATCAAAATGGCTATGACCTGAAATTTGCATTGACTTAAATATGTCTGTGTCATTACAGTGCCTGTGACGTTACAATGGCTGAGACATTTTCATGGCTATGACGATGCAATTCCTGTGGCATTGTAGGTAACTATGACTTTTCAATGGCTATGACATTGATGTAGCCATGAGCTTTCAATGGCTATGACGTCACAATGCCTACGACCTAACAATGGCTATGACGTCACAGTGGCTATTACAGGACAGCGGAAATGACTATACTATCTCTATGACATTGTGGTACCTATCACGTTACGATGGCTGTGACATTATAGTGGCTATGCCATCACCATGTCTATGACATCATGATGGTTACGAAGTCAACGGCAATGACATAACAATGTGTATGAAACTACAATGGCTTTGACCTTACAATATATATGATGTTATAGTCGCTGTGATGTCACAATGGCTATGCCATCACAATGGCTATGACATCACAGTTTCTATGACATCATAGTGGCTATGACGTTCCAATGGCTATGACCTCAAAATGGCTATGACCTGAAATTTGCATTAACTTAAATATGTCTGTGTCATTACAGTGCCTGTGACGTTACAATGGCTGAGACATTTTCGTCGCTATGACGATGCAATTCCTGTGGCATTGTAGGTAGCTATGACTTTTCAATGGCTATGACATTGATGTGGCCATGAGCTTTCAATGGCTATGACGTCACAATGCCTACGACCTAACAATGGCTATGACGTCACAGTGGCTATTACAGGACAGTGGAAATGACTATACTATCTCTATGACATTGTGGTGCCTATCACGTTACGATGGCTGTGACATTATAGGGGCTATGCCATCACCATGTCTATGACATCATGACGGTTACGACGTCAACGGCAATGACATAACAATGTCTATGAAACTACAGTGGCTTTGACCTTACAATATATATGATGTTATAGTCGCTGTGATGTCACAATGGCTATGCCATCACAAAAGCTATGACATCACAATGGCTATGACATCAGTTTCTATGACATCATAGTGGCTATGACGTTCCAATGGCTATGACATCAAAATGACTATGACCTGAAATTAGAATTGACTTAAATATGTCTGTGCCATTACATGCCTGTGACGTTACAATGGCTGTGACATTTTCTTGGCTATAACGATGCAATTCCTGTGGCATTGTAGGTAGCTATGACTTTTCAATGGCTATGACATTGATGTGGCCATGAGCTTTCAATGGCTATGACGTCACAATGCCTACGACCTAACAATGGCTATGACGTCACAGTGGCTATTACAGGACAGCGGAAATGACTATACTATCTCTATGACATTGTGGTGCCTATCACATTACCATGGCTGTGACATTATAGTGGCTATGCCATCACCATGTCTATGACATCATGACGGTTACGACGTCAACGGCAATGACATAACAATGTCTATGAAACTACTACAGTGGCTTTGACCTTACAATATATATGATGTTAGAGTCGCTGTGATGTCACAATGGCTATGCCATCACAATGGCTAGGACATCACAATGTCTATGACATCACAGTTTCTATGACATCATAGTGGCTATGACGTTCCAGTGGCTATGACATCAAAATGGCTATGACCTGAAATTTGCATTGACTTAAATATGTCTGTGTCATTACAGTGCCTGTGACGTTACAATGGCTGTGACATTTTCGTGGCTATGACGATGCAATTCCTGTGGCATTGTAGGTAGCTATGACTTTTCCATGGCTATGACATTGATGGGGCCATGAGCTTTCAATGGCTATGACGTCACAATGCCTACGACCTAACAATGGCTATGGCGTCACAGTGGCTATTACAGGACAGCGGAAATGACTATACTATCTCTATGACATTGTGGTGCCTATCACGTTACGATGGTTGTGACATTATAGTGGCTATGCCATCACCATGTCTATGACATCATGATGGTTACGACGTCAACGGCAATGACATAACAATGTCTATGAAACTACAGTGGCTTTGACCTTACAATATATATGATGTTATAGTCGCTGTGATGTCACAATGGCTATGCCATCACAATGGCTATGCCATCACAATGGCTATGACATCACAGTTTCTATGACATCATAGTGGCTATGACGTTCCAATGGCTATGACACGAAAACGGCTATGACCTGAAATTTGCATTGACTTCAATATGTCTGTGCCATTACATGCCTGTGACGTTACAATGGCGGAGACATTTTCGTGGCTATGACGATGCAATTCCTGTGGCATTGTAGGTAGCTATGACTTTTCAATGGCTATGACATTGATGTGGCCATGAGCTTTCAATGGCTATGACGTCACAATGCCTACGACCTAACAATGGCTATGACGTCACAGTGGCTATTACAGGACAGCGGAAATGACTATACTATCTCTATGACATTGTGGTGCCTATCACGTTACGATGGCTGTGACATTATAGTGGCTATGCCATCACCATGTCTGTGACATCATGACGGTTACCACATCAACGGCAATGACATAACAATGTCTATGAAACTACAGTGGCTTTGACCTTACAATATATATGATGTTATACTCGCTGTGATGTCACAATGGCTATGCCATCACAATGGCTATGACATCACAATGGCTATGACATCACAGTTTCTATGACATCATAGTGGCTATGACGTTCCAATGGCTATGACACGAAAACGGCTATGACCTGAAATTTGCATTGAATTAAATATGTCTGTGTCATTACAGTGCCTGTGGCGTTACAATGGCTGAGACATTTTCGTGGCTATGACGATGCAATTCCTGTGGCATTGTAGGTAGCTATGACTTTTGAATGGCTAGGACATTGATGTGGCCATGAGCTTTCAATGGCTATGACGTCACAATGCCTACGACCTAACAATGGCTATGACGTCACAGTGGCTATTACAGGACAGCGGAAATGACTATACTATCTCTATGACATTGTGGTGCCTATCACATTACGATGGCTGTGACATTATAGTGGCTATGCCATCACCATGTCTATGACATCATGACCGTTACGACGTCAACGGCAATGACATAACAATGTCTATGAAACTACTACAGTGGCTTTGACCTTACAATATATATGATGTTAGAGTCGCTGTGATGTCACAATGGCTATGCCATCACAATGGCTATGACATCACAATGTCTATGACATCACAGTTTCTATGACATCATAGTGGCTATGACGTTCCAATGGCTATGACATCAAAATGGCTATGACCTGAAATTTGCATTGACTTAAATATGTCTGTGTCATTACAGTGCCTGTGACGTTACAATGGCTGAGACATTTTCGTCGCTATGACGATGCAATTCCTGTGGCATTGTAGGTAGCTATGACTTTTCAATGGCTATGACATTGATGTGGCCATGAGCTTTCAATGGCTATGACGTCACAATGCCTACGACCTAACAATGGCTATGACGTCACAGTGGCTATTACAGGACAGTGGAAATGACTATACTATCTCTATGACATTGTGGTGCCTATCACGTTACGATGGCTGTGACATTATAGGGGCTATGCCATCACCATGTCTATGACATCATGACGGTTACGACGTCAACGGCAATGACATAACAATGTCTATGAAACTACAGTGGCTTTGACCTTACAATATATATGATGTTATAGTCGCTGTGATGTCACAATGGCTATGCCATCACAAAAGCTATGACATCACAATGGCTATGACATCAGTTTCTATGACATCATAGTGGCTATGACGTTCCAAAGGCTATGACATCAAAATGACTATGACCTGAAATTAGAATTGACTTAAATATGTCTGTGCCATTACATGCCTGTGACGTTACAATGGCTGTGACATTTTCTTGGCTATAACGATGCAATTCCTGTGGCATTGTAGGTAGCTATGACTTTTCAATGGCTATGACATTGATGTGGCCATGAGCTTTCAATGGCTATGACGTCACAATGCCTACGACTTAACAATGGCTTTTACGTCACAGTGGCTATTACAGGACAGCGGAAATGACTATACTATCTCTATGACATTGTGGTGCCTATCACATTACGATGGCTGTGACATTATAGTGGCTATGCCATCACCATGTCTATGACATCATGAGGGTTACGACGTCAACGGCAATGACATAACAATGTCTATGAAACTACTACAGTGGCTTTGACCTTACAATATATATGATGTTAGAGTCGCTGTGATGTCACAATGGCTATGCCATCACAATGGCTATGACATCACAATGTCTATGACATCACAGTTTCTATGACATCATAGTGGCTATGACGTTCCAATGGCTATGACATCAAAATGGCTATGACCTGAAATTTGCATTGACTTAAATATGTCTGTGTCATTACAGTGCCTGTGACGTTACAATGGCTGTGACATTTTCGTGGCTATGACGATGCAATTCCTGTGGCATTGTAGGTAGCTATGACTTTTCAATGGCTATGACATTGATGGGGCCATGAGCTTTCAATGGCTATGACGTCACAATGCCTACGACCTAACAATGGCTATGACGTCACAGTGGCTATTACAGGACAGCGGAAATGACTATACTATCTCTATGACATTGTGGTGCCTATCACGTTACGATGGTTGTGACATTATAGTGGCTATGCCATCACCATGTCTATGACATCATGATGGTTACGACGTCAACGGCAATGACATAACAATGTCTATGAAACTACAGTGGCTTTGACCTTACAATATATATGATGTTATAGTCGCTGTGATGTCACAATGGCTATGCCATCACAATGGCTATGACATCACAGTTTCCATGACATCATAGTGGCTATGACGTTCCAATGGCTATGACATCAAAATGGCTATGACCTGAAATTTGCATTAACTTAAATATGTCTGTGTGATTACAGTGCCTGTGACGTTACAATGGCTGAGACATTTTCGTGGCTATGACGATGCAATTCCTGTGGCATTGTAGGTAGCTATGACTTTTCAATGGCTATGACATTGATGTGGCCATGAGCTTTCAATGGCTATGACGTCACAATGCCTACGACCTAACAATGGCTATGACGTCACAGTGGCTATTACAGGACAGCGGAAATGACTATACTATCTCTATGACATTGTGGTGCCTATCACGTTACGATGGCTGTGACATTATAGTGGCTATGCCATCACCATGTCTATGACATCATGACGGTTACGACGTCAACGGCAATGACATAAGAATGTCTATGAAACTACAGTGGCTTTGACCTTACAATATATATGATGTTATAGTCGCTGTGATGTCACAATGGCTATGCCATCACAATGGCTATGACATCACAGTTTCTATGACATCATAGTCGCTATGACGTTCCAATGGCTATGACATCAAAATGGCTATGACCTGAAATTTGCATTGACTTCAATATGTCTGTGCCATTACATGCCTGTGACGTTACAATGGCGGAGACATTTTCGTGGCTATGACGATGCAATTCCTGTGGCATTGTAGGTAGCTATGACTTTTCAATGGCTATGACATTGATGTGGCCATGAGCTTTCAATGGCTATGACGTCACAACGCCTACGACCTAACAATGGCTATGACGTCACAGTGGCTATTACAGGACAGCGGAAATGACTATACTATCTCTATGACATTGTGGTGCCTATCACGTTACGATGGCTGTGACATTATAGTGGCTATGCCATCACCATGTCTATGACATCATGACGGTTACGACGTCAACGGCAATGACATAACAATGTCTATGAAACTACAGTGGCTTTGACCTTACAATATATATGATGTTATAGTCGCTGTGATGTCACAATGGCTATGCCATCACAATGGCTATGACATCACAATGGCTATGACATCAGTTTCTATGACATCATAGTGGCTATGACGTTCCAATGGCTATGACATCAAAACGGCTATGACCTGAAATTTGCATTGACTTAAATATGTCTGTGTCATTACAGTGCCTGTGACGTTACAATGGCTGAGACATTTTCGTGGCTATGACGATGCAATTCCTGTGGCATTTTAGGTAACTATGACTTTTCAATGGCTATGACATTGATGTGGCCATGAGCTTTCAATGGCTATGACGTCACAATGCCTACGACCTAACAATGGCTATGACGTCACAGTGGCTATCACAGGACAGCGGAAATGACTATACTATCTCTATGACATTGTGGTGCCTATCATGTTACGATGGCTGTGACATTATAGTGGCTATGCCATCACCATGTCTATGACATCATGATGGTTACGAAGTCAACGGCAATGACATAACAATGTCTATGAAACTACAGTGGCTTTGATCTTACAATATATATGATGTTATAGTCGCAGTGATGTCACAATGGCTATGCCATCACAATGGCTATGACATCAGTTTCTATGACATCATAGTGGCTATGACGTTCCAATGGCTATGACATCAAAATGGCTATGACCTGAAATTTGCATTGACTTAAATATGTCTGTGTCATTACAGTGCTTGTGACGTTACAATGGCTGAGACATTTTCGTGGCTATGACGATGCAATTCCTGTGGCATTGTACGTAGCTATGACTTTTCAATGGCTAGGACATTGATGTGGCCATGAGCTTTCAATGGCTATGACGTCACAATGCCTACGACCTAACAATGGCTATGACGCCACAGTGGCTATTACAGGACAGCGGAAATGACTATACTATCTCTATGACATTGTGGTGCCTATCACGTTACGATGGCTGTGACATTATAGTGGCTATGCCATCACCATGTCAATGACATCATGACGGTTACGACGTCAACGGCAATGACATAACAATGTCTATGAAACTACAGTGGCTTTGACCTTACAATATATATGATGTTAGAGTCGCTGTGATGTCACAATGGCTATGCCATCACAATGGCTATGACATCACAATGTCTATGACATCACAGTTTCTATGACATCATAGTGGCTATGACGTTCCAATGGCTATGACATTAAAACGGCTATGACCTGAAATTAGCATTGACTTAAATATGTCTGTGTCATTACAGTGCCTGTGACGTTACAATGGCTGAGACATTTTAGTGGCTATGACGATGCAATTCCTGTGGCATTGTAGGTAACTATGACTTTTCAATGGCTAGGACATAGATGTGGCCATGAGCTTTCAATGGCTATGACGTCACAATGCCTACGACCTAACAATGGCTATGAGGTCACAGTGGCTATTACAGGACAGCGGAAATGACTATACTATCTGTATGACATTGTGGTGCCTATCAGGTTACGATGGCTGTGACATTATAGTGGCTATGCCATCACCATGTCTATGACATCATGACGGTTACGACGTCAACGGCAATGACATAAGAATGTCTATGAAACTACAGTGGCTTTGACCTTACAATATATATGATGTTATAGTCGCTGTGATGTCACAATGGCTATGCCATCACAATGGCTATGACATCACAGTTTCTATGACATCATAGTGGCTATGACGTTCCAATGGCTATGACATCAAAATGGCTATGACCTGAAATTTGCATTGACTTAAATATGTCTGTGTCATTACAGTGCTTGTGACGTTACAATGGCTGAGACATTTTCGTGGCTATGATGATGCAATTCCTGTGGCATTGTATGTAGCTATGACTTTTCAATGGCTAGGACATTGATGTGGCCATGAGCTTTCAATGGCTATGACGTCACAATGCCTACGACCTAACAATGGCTATGACGTCACAGTGGCTATTACAGGACAGCGGAAATGACTATACTATCTCTATGACATTGTGGTGCCTATCACGTTACGATGGCTGTGACATTATAGTGGCTATGCCATCACCATGTCTATGACATCATGATGGTTACGAAGTCAACAGCAATGACATAACAATGTCTATGAAACTACAGTGGCTTTGACCTTACAATATATATGATGTTATAGTCGCTGTGATGTCACAATGGCTATGCCATCACAATGGCTATGCCATCACAATGGCTATGACATCACAGTTTCTATGACATCATAGTGGCTATGACGTTCCAATGGCTATGACACGAAAACGGCTTTGACCTGAAATTTGCATTGACTTCAATATGTCTGTGCCATTACATGCCTGTGACGTTACAATGGCGGAGACATTTTCGTGGCTATGACGATGCAATTCCTGTGGCATTGTAGGTAGCTATGACTTTTCAATGGCTATGACATTGATGTGGCCATGAGCTTTCAATGGCTATGACGTCACAATGCCTACGACCTAACAATGGCTATGACGTCACAGTGGCTATTACAGGACAGCGGAAATGACTATACTATCTCTATGACATTGTGGTGCCTATCACGTTACGATGGCTGTGACATTATAGTGGCTATGCCATCACCATGTCTGTGACATCATGACGGTTACCACATCAACGGCAATGACATAACAATGTCTATGAAACTACAGTGGCTTTGACCTTACAATATATATGATGTTATACTCGCTGTGATGTCACAATGGCTATGCCATCACAATGGCTATGACATCACAATGGCTATGACATCACAGTTTCTATGACATCATAGTGGCTATGACGTTCCAATGGCTATGACACGAAAACGGCTATGACCTGAAATTTGCATTGAATTAAATATGTCTGTGTCATTACAGTGCCTGTGGCGTTACAATGGCTGAGACATTTTCGTGGCTATGACGATGCAATTCCTGTGGCATTGTAGGTAGCTATGACTTTTGAATGGCTAGGACATTGATGTGGCCATGAGCTTTCAATGGCTATGACGTCACAATGCCTACGACCTAACAATGGCTATGACGTCACAGTGGCTATTACAGGACAGCGGAAATGACTATACTATCTCTATGACATTGTGGTGCCTATCACATTACGATGGCTGTGACATTATAGTGGCTATGCCATCACCATGTCTATGACATCATGACCGTTACGACGTCAACGGCAATGACATAACAATGTCTATGAAACTACTACAGTGGCTTTGACCGTACAATATATATGATGTTAGAGTCGCTGTGATGTCACAATGGCTATGCCATCACAAAAGCTATGACATCACAATGGCTATGACATCAGTTTCTATGACATCATAGTGGCTATGACGTTCCAAAGGCTATGACATCAAAATGACTATGACCTGAAATTAGAATTGACTTAAATATGTCTGTGCCATTACATGCATGTGACGTTACAATGGCTGTGACATTTTCTTGGCTATAACGATGCAATTCCTGTGGCATTGTAGGTAGCTATGACTTTTCAATGGCTATGACATTGATGTGGCCATGAGCTTTCAATGGCTATGACGTCACAATGCCTACGACTTAACAATGGCTTTTACGTCACAGTGGCTATTACAGGACAGCGGAAATGACTATACTATCTCTATGACATTGTGGTGCCTATCACATTACGATGGCTGTGACATTATAGTGGCTATGCCATCACCATGTCTATGACATCATGAGGGTTACGACGTCAACGGCAATGACATAACAATGTCTATGAAACTACTACAGTGGCTTTGACCTTACAATATATATGATGTTAGAGTCGCTGTGATGTCACAATGGCTATGCCATCACAATGGCTATGACATCACAATGTCTATGACATCACAGTTTCTATGACATCATAGTGGCTATGACGTTCCAATGGCTATGACATCAAAATGGCTATGACCTGAAATTTGCATTGACTTAAATATGTCTGTGTCATTACAGTGCCTGTGACGTTACAATGGCTGTGACATTTTCGTGGCTATGACGATGCAATTCCTGTGGCATTGTAGGTAGCTATGACTTTTCAATGGCTATGACATTGATGGGGCCATGAGCTTTCAATGGCTATGACGTCACAATGCCTACGACCTAACAATGGCTATGACGTCACAGTGGCTATTACAGGACAGCGGAAATGACTATACTATCTCTATGACATTGTGGTGCCTATCACGTTACGATGGTTGTGACATTATAGTGGCTATGCCATCACCATGTCTATGACATCATGATGGTTACGACGTCAACGGCAATGACATAACAATGTCTATGAAACTACAGTGGCTTTGACCTTACAATATATATGATGTTATAGTCGCTGTGATGTCACAATGGCTATGCCATCACAATGGCTATGACATCACAGTTTCCATGACATCATAGTGGCTATGACGTTCCAATGGCTATGACATCAAAATGGCTATGACCTGAAATTTGCATTAACTTAAATATGTCTGTGTGATTACAGTGCCTGTGACGTTACAATGGCTGAGACATTTTCGTGGCTATGACGATGCAATTCCTGTGGCATTGTAGGTAGCTATGACTTTTCAATGGCTATGACATTGATGTGGCCATGAGCTTTCAATGGCTATGACGTCACAATGCCTACGACCTAACAATGGCTATGACGTCACAGTGGCTATTACAGGACAGCGGAAATGACTATACTATCTCTATGACATTGTGGTGCCTATCACGTTACGATGGCTGTGACATTATAGTGGCTATGCCATCACCATGTCTATGACATCATGAAGGTTACGAAGTCAACGGCAATGACATAAGAATGTCTATGAAACTACAGTGGCTTTGACCTTACAATATATATGATGTTATAGTCGCTGTGATGTCACAATGGCTATGCCATCACAATGGCTATGACATCACAGTTTCTATGACATCATAGTCGCTATGACGTTCCAATGGCTATGACATCAAAATGGCTATGACCTGAAATTTGCATTGACTTCAATATGTCTGTGCCATTACATGCCTGTGACGTTACAATGGCGGAGACATTTTCGTGGCTATGACGATGCAATTCCTGTGGCATTGTAGGTAGCTATGACTTTTCAATGGCTATGACATTGATGTGGCCATGAGCTTTCAATGGCTATGACGTCACAACGCCTACGACCTAACAATGGCTATGACGTCACAGTGGCTATTACAGGACAGCGGAAATGACTATACTATCTCTATGACATTGTGGTGCCTATCACGTTACGATGGCTGTGACATTATAGTGGCTATGCCATGACCATGTCTATGACATCATGACGGTTACGACGTCAACGGCAATGACATAACAATGTCTATGAAACTACAGTGGCTTTGACCTTACAATATATATGATGTTATAGTCGCTGTGATGTCACAATGGCTATGCCATCACAATGGCTATGACATCACAATGGCTATGACATCAGTTTCTATGACATCATAGTGGCTATGACGTTCCAATGGCTATGACATCAAAACGGCTATGACCTGAAATTTGCATTGACTTAAATATGTCTGTGTCATTACAGTGCCTGTGACGTTACAATGGCTGAGACATTTTCGTGGCTATGACGATGCAATTCCTGTGGCATTTTAGGTAACTATGACTTTTCAATGGCTATGACATTGATGTGGCCATGAGCTTTCAATGGCTATGACGTCACAATGCCTACGACCTAACAATGGCTATGACGTCACAGTGGCTATCACAGGACAGCGGAAATGACTATACTATCTCTATGACATTGTGGTGCCTATCACGTTACGATGGCTGTGACATTATAGTGGCTATGCCATCACCATGTCTATGACATCATGATGGTTACGAAGTCAACGGCAATGACATAACAATGTCTATGAAACTACAGTGGCTTTGATCTTACAATATATATGATGTTATAGTCGCAGTGATGTCACAATGGCTATGCCATCACAATGGCTATGACATCAGTTTCTATGACATCATAGTGGCTATGACGTTCCAATGGCTATGACATCAAAATGGCTATGACCTGAAATTTGCATTGACTTAAATATGTCTGTGTCATTACAGTGCTTGTGACGTTACAATGGCTGAGACATTTTCGTGGCTATGACGATGCAATTCCTGTGGCATTGTACGTAGCTATGACTTTTCAATGGCTAGGACATTGATGTGGCCATGAGCTTTCAATGGCTATGACGTCACAATGCCTACGACCTAACAATGGCTATGACGCCACAGTGGCTATTACAGGACAGCGGAAATGACTATACTATCTCTATGACATTGTGGTGCCTATCACGTTACGATGGCTGTGACATTATAGTGGCTATGCCATCACCATGTCTATGACATCATGACGGTTACGACGTCAACGGCAATGACATAACAATGTCTATGAAACTACAGTGGCTTTGACCTTACAATATATATGATGTTAGAGTCGCTGTGATGTCACAATGGCTATGCCATCACAATGGCTATGACATCACAATGTCTATGACATCACAGTTTCTATGACATCATAGTGGCTATGACGTTCCAATGGCTATGACATCAAAACGGCTATGACCTGAAATTAGCATTGACTTAAATATGTCTGTGTCATTACAGTGCCTGTGACGTTACAATGGCTGAGACATTTTAGTGGCTATGACGATGCAATTCCTGTGGCATTGTAGGTAACTATGACTTTTCAATGGCTAGGACATAGATGTGGCCATGAGCTTTCAATGGCTATGACGTCACAATGCCTACGACCTAACAATGGCTATGAGGTCACAGTTGCTATTACAGGACAGCGGAAATGACTATACTATCTGTATGACATTGTGGTGCCTATCAGGTTACGATGGCTGTGACATTATAGTGGCTATGCCATCACCATGTCTATGACATCATGACGGTTACGACGTCAACGGCAATGACATAAGAATGTCTATGAAACTACAGTGGCTTTGACCTTACAATATATATGATGTTATAGTCGCTGTGATGTCACAATGGCTATGCCATCACAATGGCTATGACATCACAGTTTCTATGACATCATAGTGGCTATGACGTTCCAATGGCTATGACATCAAAATGGCTATGACCTGAAATTTGCATTGACTTAAATATGTCTGTGTCATTACAGTGCTTGTGACGTTACAATGGCTGAGACATTTTCGTGGCTATGATGATGCAATTCCTGTGGCATTGTATGTAGCTATGACTTTTCAATGGCTAGGACATTGATGTGGCCATGAGCTTTCAATGGCTATGACGTCACAATGCCTACGACCTATCAATGGCTATGACGCCACAGTGGCTATTACAGGACAGCGGAAATGACTATACTATCTCTATGACATTGTGGTGCCTATCACGTTACGATGGCTGTGACATTATAGTGGCTATGCCATCACCATGTCTATGACATCATGACGGTTAGGACGTCAACGGCAATGACATAACAATGTCTATGAAACTACAGTGGCTTTGACCTTACAATATATATGATGTTAGAGTCGCTGTGATGTCACAATGGCTATGCCATCACAATGGCTATGACATCACAATGGCTATGACATCACAGTTTCTATGACATCATAGTGGCTATGACGTTCCAATGGCTATGACATCAAAATGGCTATGACCTGAAATTTGCATTGACTTAAATATGTCTGTGTCATTACAGTGCCTGTGACGTTACAATGGCTGTGACATTTTCGTGGCTATGACGATGCAATTCCTGTGGCATTGTAGGTAGCTATGACTTTTCAATGGCTATGACATTGATGTGGCCATGAGCTTTCAATGGCTATGACGTCACAATGCCTACGACCTAACAATGGCTATGACGTCACAGTGGCTATTACAGGACAGCGGAAATGACTATACTATCTCTATGACATTGTGGTGCCTATCACGTTACGATGGCTGTGACATTATAGTGGCTATGCCATCACCATGTCTATGACATCATGAAGGTTACGAAGTCAACGGCAATGACATAACAATGTCTATGAAACTACAGTGGCTTTGACCTTACAATATATATGATGTTATAGTCGCTGTGATGTCACAATGGCTATGCCATCACAATGGCTATGCCATCACAATGGCTATGACATCACAGTTTCTATGACATCATCGTGGCTATGACGTTCCAATGGCTATGACATCAAAATGACTATGACCTGAAATTTGCATTGACTTAAATATGTCTGTGCCATTACATGCCTGTGACGTTACAATGGCTGTGACATTTTCGTGGCTATGACGATGCAATTCCTGTGGCATTGTAGGTAGCTATGACTTTTCAATGGCTATGACATTGATGTGGCCATGAGCTTTCAATGGCTATGACGTCACAATGCCTACGACTTAACAATGGCTATGACGTCACAGTGGCTATTACAGGACAGCGGAAATGACTATACTATCTCTATGACATTGTGGTGCCTAGCACGTTACGATGGCTGTGATATTATAGTGGCTATGCCATCACCATGTCTATGACATCATGATGGTTACAACGTCAACGGCAATGACATAACAATGTCTATGAAATTACAGTGGCTTTGACCTTACAATATATATGATGTTATAGTCGCTGTGATGTCACAATGGCTATGCCATCACAATGGCTATGACATCACAGTTTCCATGACATCATAGTGGCTATGACGTTCCAATGGCAATGACATCAAAATGGCTATGACCTGAAATTTGCATTAACTTAAATATGTCTGTGTCATTACAGTGCCTGTGACGTTACAATGGCTGAGACATTTTCGTGGCTATGACGATGCAATTCCTGTGGCATTGTAGGTAGCTATGCCTTTTCAATGGCTATGACATTGATGTGGCCATGAGCTTTCAATGGCTATGACGTCACAATGCCTACGACCTAACAATGGCTATGACGTCACAGTGGCTATTACAGGACAGCGGAAATGACTATACTATCTCTATGACATTGTGGTGCCTATCACGTTACGATGGCTGTGACATTATAGTGGCTATGCCATCACCATGTCTATGATATCATGACGGTTACGACGTCAACGGCAATGACATAACAATGTCTATGAAACTACAGTGGCTTTGACCTTACAATATATATGATGTTAGAGTCGCTGTGATGTCACAATGGCTATGCCATCACAATGGCTGACATCACAATGGCTATGACATCACAGTTTCTATGACATCATAGTGGCTATGACGTTCCAATGGCTATGACATCAAAATGGCTATGACCTGAAATTTGCATTGACTTAAATATGTCTGTGTAATTACAGTGCTTGTGACGTTACAATGGCTGTGACATTTTCTTGGCTATGACGATGCAATTCCTGTGGCATTGTAGGTAGCTATGACTTTTCAATGGCTAGGACATTGATGTGGCCATGAGCTTTCAATGGCTATGACGTCACAATGCCTACGACCTAACAATGGCTAAGACGCCACAGTGGCTATTACAGGACAGCGGAAATGACTATACTATCTCTATGACATTGTGGTGCCTATCACGTTACGATGGCTGTGACATTATAGTGGCTATGCCATCACCATGTCTATGACATCATGACGGTTACGATGTCAACGGCAATGATATAACAATGTCTATGAAACTACTGTGGCTTTGACCTTACAATATATATGATGTTATAGTCGCTGTGATGTCACAATGGCTATGCCATCACAATGGCTATGACATCACAGTTTCTATGACATCATAGTGGCTATGACGTTCCAATGGCTATGACCTCAAAATGGCTATGACCTGAAATTTGCATTAACTTAAATATGTCTGTGTCATTACAGTGCCTGTGACGTTACAATGGCTGAGACATTTTCGTCGCTATGACGATGCAATTCCTGTGGCATTGTAGGTAGCTATGACTTTTCAATGGCTATGACATTGATGTGGCCATGAGCTTTCAATGGCTATGACGTCACAATGCCTACGACCTAACAATGGCTATGACGTCACAGTGGCTATTACAGGACAGTGGAAATGACTATACTATCTCTATGACATTGTGGTGCCTATCACGATACGATGGCTGTGACATTATAGGGGCTATGCCATCACCATGTCTATGACATCATGACGGTTACGACGTCAACGGCAATGACATAACAATGTCTATGAAACTACAGTGGCTTTGACCTTACAATATATATGATGTTATAGTCGCTGTGATGTCACAATGGCTATGCCATCACAATGGCTATGACATCACAATGGCTATGACATCAGTTTCTATGACATCATAGTGGCTATGACGTTCCAATGGCTATGACATCAAAACGGCTATGACCTGAAATTAGCATTGACTTAAATATGTCTGTGTCATTACAGTGCCTGTGACGTTACAATGGCTGAGACATTTTCGTGGCTATGACGATGCAATTCCTGTGGCATTTTAGGTAACTATGACTTTTCAATGGCTAGGACATTGATGTGGCCATGAGCTTTCAATGGCTATGACGTCACAATGCCTACGACCTAACAATGGCTATGACGTCACAGTGGCTATTACAGGACAGCGGAAATGACTATACTATCTCTATGACATTGTGGTGCCTATCACGTTACGATGGCTGTGACATTATAGTGGCTATGCCATCACCATGTCTATGACATCATGAAGGTTACGAAGTCAACGGCAATGACATAACAATGTCTATGAAACTACAGTGGCTTTGACCTTACAATATATATGATGTTATAGTCGCTGTGATGTCACAATGGCTATGCCATCACAATGGCTATGCCATCACAATGGCTATGACATCACAGTTTCTATGACATCATCGTGGCTATGACGTTCCAATGGCTATGACATCAAAATGACTATGACCTGAAATTTGCATTGACTTAAATATGTCTGTGCCATTACATGCCTGTGACGTTACAATGGCTGTGACATTTTCGTGGCTATGACGATGCAATTCCTGTGGCATTGTAGGTAGCTATGACTTTTCAATGGCTATGACATTGATGTGGCCATGAGCTTTCAATGGCTATGACGTCACAATGCCTACGACTTAACAATGGCTATGACGTCACAGTGGCTATTACAGGACAGCGGAAATGACTATACTATCTCTATGACATTGTGGTGCCTAGCACGTTACGATGGCTGTGATATTATAGTGGCTATGCCATCACCATGTCTATGACATCATGATGGTTACAACGTCAACGGCAATGACATAACAATGTCTATGAAATTACAGTGGCTTTGACCTTACAATATATATGATGTTATAGTCGCTGTGATGTCACAATGGCTATGCCATCACAATGGCTATGACATCACAGTTTCCATGACATCATAGTGGCTATGACGTTCCAATGGCAATGACATCAAAATGGCTATGACCTGAAATTTGCATTAACTTAAATATGTCTGTGTCATTACAGTGCCTGTGACGTTACAATGGCTGAGACATTTTCGTGGCTATGACGATGCAATTCCTGTGGCATTGTAGGTAGCTATGCCTTTTCAATGGCTATGACATTGATGTGGCCATGAGCTTTCAATGGCTATGACGTCACAATGCCTACGACCTAACAATGGCTATGACGTCACAGTGGCTATTACAGGACAGCGGAAATGACTATACTATCTCTATGACATTGTGGTGCCTATCACGTTACGATGGCTGTGACATTATAGTGGCTATGCCATCACCATGTCTATGATATCATGACGGTTACGACGTCAACGGCAATGACATAACAATGTCTATGAAACTACAGTGGCTTTGACCTTACAATATATATGATGTTAGAGTCGCTGTGATGTCACAATGGCTATGCCATCACAATGGCTGACATCACAATGGCTATGACATCACAGTTTCTATGACATCATAGTGGCTATGACGTTCCAATGGCTATGACATCAAAATGGCTATGACCTGAAATTTGCATTGACTTAAATATGTCTGTGTAATTACAGTGCTTGTGACGTTACAATGGCTGTGACATTTTCTTGGCTATGACGATGCAATTCCTGTGGCATTGTAGGTAGCTATGACTTTTCAATGGCTAGGACATTGATGTGGCCATGAGCTTTCAATGGCTATGACGTCACAATGCCTACGACCTAACAATGGCTAAGACGCCACAGTGGCTATTACAGGACAGCGGAAATGACTATACTATCTCTATGACATTGTGGTGCCTATCACGTTACGATGGCTGTGACATTATAGTGGCTATGCCATCACCATGTCTATGACATCATGACGGTTACGATGTCAACGGCAATGATATAACAATGTCTATGAAACTACTGTGGCTTTGACCTTACAATATATATGATGTTATAGTCGCTGTGATGTCACAATGGCTATGCCATCACAATGGCTATGACATCACAGTTTCTATGACATCATAGTGGCTATGACGTTCCAATGGCTATGACCTCAAAATGGCTATGACCTGAAATTTGCATTAACTTAAATATGTCTGTGTCATTACAGTGCCTGTGACGTTACAATGGCTGAGACATTTTCGTCGCTATGACGATGCAATTCCTGTGGCATTGTAGGTAGCTATGACTTTTCAATGGCTATGACATTGATGTGGCCATGAGCTTTCAATGGCTATGACGTCACAATGCCTACGACCTAACAATGGCTATGACGTCACAGTGGCTATTACAGGACAGTGGAAATGACTATACTATCTCTATGACATTGTGGTGCCTATCACGATACGATGGCTGTGACATTATAGGGGCTATGCCATCACCATGTCTATGACATCATGACGGTTACGACGTCAACGGCAATGACATAACAATGTCTATGAAACTACAGTGGCTTTGACCTTACAATATATATGATGTTATAGTCGCTGTGATGTCACAATGGCTATGCCATCACAATGGCTATGACATCACAATGGCTATGACATCAGTTTCTATGACATCATAGTGGCTATGACGTTCCAATGGCTATGACATCAAAACGGCTATGACCTGAAATTAGCATTGACTTAAATATGTCTGTGTCATTACAGTGCCTGTGACGTTACAATGGCTGAGACATTTTCGTGGCTATGACGATGCAATTCCTGTGGCATTTTAGGTAACTATGACTTTTCAATGGCTAGGACATTGATGTGGCCATGAGCTTTCAATGGCTATGACATCACAATGCCTACGACCTAACAATGGCTATGACGTCACAGTGGCTATTACAGGACAGCGGAAATGACTATACTATCTCTATGACATTGTGGTGCCTATCACGTTACGATGGCTGTGACATTATTGTGGCTATGCCATCACCATGTCTATGACATCATGATGGTTACGAAGTCAACGGCAATGACATAACAATGTCTATGAAACTACAGTGGCTTTGATCTTACAATATATATGATGTTATAGTCGCAGTGATGTCACAATGGCTATGCCATCACAATGGCTATGACATCAGTTTCTATGACATCATAGTGGCTATGACGTTCCAATGGCTATGACATCAAAATGGCTATGACCTGAAATTTGCATTGACTTAAATATGTCTGTGTCATTACAGTGCTTGTGACGTTACAATGGCTGAGACATTTTCGTGGCTATGACGATGCAATTCCTGTGGCATTGTACGTAGCTATGACTTTTCAATGGCTAGGACATTGATGTGGCCATGAGCTTTCAATGGCTATGACGTCACAATGCCTACGACCTAACAATGGCTATGACGCCACAGTGGCTATTACAGGACAGCGGAAATGACTATACTATCTCTATGACATTGTGGTGCCTATCACGTTACGATGGCTGTGACATTATAGTGGCTATGCCATCACCATGTCTATGACATCATGACGGTTACGACGTCAACGGCAATGACATAACAATGTCTATGAAACTACAGTGGCTTTGACCTTACAATATATATGATGTTAGAGTCGCTGTGATGTCACAATGGCTATGCCATCACAATGGCTATGACATCACAATGTCTATGACATCACAGTTTCTATGACATCATAGTGGCTATGACGTTCCAATGGCTATGACATCAAAACGGCTATGACCTGAAATTAGCATTGACTTAAATATGTCTGTGTCATTACAGTGCCTGTGACGTTACAATGGCTGAGACATTTTAGTGGCTATGACGATGCAATTCCTGTGGCATTGTAGGTAACTATGACTTTTCAATGGCTAGGACATAGATGTGGCCATGAGCTTTCAATGGCTATGACGTCACAATGCCTACGACCTAACAATGGCTATGAGGTCACAGTGGCTATTACAGGACAGCGGAAATGACTATACTATCTGTATGACATTGTGGTGCCTATCAGGTTACGATGGCTGTGACATTATAGTGGCTATGCCATCACCATGTCTATGACATCATGACGGTTACGACGTCAACGGCAATGACATAAGAATGTCTATGAAACTACAGTGGCTTTGACCTTACAATATATATGATGTTATAGTCGCTGTGATGTCACAATGGCTATGCCATCACAATGGCTATGACATCACAGTTTCTATGACATCATAGTGGCTATGACGTTCCAATGGCTATGACATCAAAATGGCTATGACCTGAAATTTGCATTGACTTAAATATGTCTGTGTCATTACAGTGCTTGTGACGTTACAATGGCTGAGACATTTTCGTCGCTATGACGATGCAATTCCTGTGGCATTGTATGTAGCTATGACTTTTCAATGGCTAGGACATTGATGTGGCCATGAGCTTTCAATGGCTATGACGTCACAATGCCTACGACCTAACAATGGCTATGACGCCACAGTGGCTATTACAGGACAGCGGAAATGACTATACTATCTCTATGACATTGTGGTGCCTATCACGTTACGATGGCTGTGACATTATAGTGGCTATGCCATCACCATGTCTATGACATCATGACGGTTAGGACGTCAACGGCAATGACATAACAATGTCTATGAAACTACAGTGGCTTTGACCTTACAATATATATGATGTTAGAGTCGCTGTGATGTCACAATGGCTATGCCATCACAATGGCTATGACATCACAATGGCTATGACATCACAGTTTCTATGACATCATAGTGGCTATGACGTTCCAATGGCTATGACATCAAAATGGCTATGACCTGAAATTTGCATTGACTTAAATATGTCTGTGTCATTACAGTGCCTGTGACGTTACAATGGCTGTGACATTTTCGTGGCTATGACGATGCAATTCCTGTGGCATTGTAGGTAGCTATGACTTTTCAATGGCTATGACATTGATGTGGCCATGAGCTTTCAATGGCTATGACGTCACAATGCCTACGACCTAACAATGGCTATGACGTCACAGTGGCTATTACAGGACAGCGGAAATGACTATACTATCTCTATGACATTGTGGTGCCTATCACGTTACGATGGCTGTGACATTATAGTGGCTATGCCATCACCATGTCTATGACATCATGAAGGTTACGAAGTCAACGGCAATGACATAACAATGTCTATGAAACTACAGTGGCTTTTACCTTACAATATATATGATGTTATAGTCGCTGTGATGTCACAATGGCTATGCCATCACAATGGCTATGCCATCACAATGGCTATGACATCACAGTTTCTATGACATCATCGTGGCTATGACGTTCCAATGGCTATGACATCAAAATGACTATGACCTGAAATTTGCATTGACTTAAATATGTCTGTGCCATTACATGCCTGTGACGTTACAATGGCTGTGACATTTTCGTGGCTATGACGATGCAATTCCTGTGGCATTGTAGGTAGCTATGACTTTTCAATGGCTATGACATTGATGTGGCCATGAGCTTTCAATGGCTATGACGTCACAATGCCTACGACTTAACAATGGCTATGACGTCACAGTGGCTATTACAGGACAGCGGAAATGACTATACTATCTCTATGACATTGTGGTGCCTAGCACGTTACGATGGCTGTGACATTATAGTGGCTATGCCATCACCATGTCTATGACATCATGATGGTTACAACGTCAACGGCAATGACATAACAATGTCTATGAAACTACAGTGGCTTTGACCTTACAATATATATGATGTTATAGTCGCTGTGATGTCACAATGGCTATGCCATCACAATGGCTATGACATCACAGTTTCCATGACATCATAGTGGCTATGACGTTCCAATGGCAATGACATCAAAATGGCTATGACCTGAAATTTGCATTAACTTAAATATGTCTGTGTCATTACAGTGCCTGTGACGTTACAATGGCTGAGACATTTTCGTGGCTATGACGATGCAATTCCTGTGGCATTGTAGGTAGCTATGCCTTTTCAATGGCTATGACATTGATGTGGCCATGAGCTTTCAATGGCTATGACGTCACAATGCCTACGACCTAACAATGGCTATGACGTCACAGTGGCTATTACAGGACAGCGGAAATGACTATACTATCTCTATGACATTGTGGTGCCTATCACGTTACGATGGCTGTGACATTATAGTGGCTATGCCATCACCATGTCTATGATATCATGACGGTTACGACGTCAACGGCAATGACATAACAATGTCTATGAAACTACAGTGGCTTTGACCTTACAATATATATGATGTTAGAGTCGCTGTGATGTCACAATGGCTATGCCATCACAATGGCTGACATCACAATGGCTATGACATCACAGTTTCTATGACATCATAGTGGCTATGACGTTCCAATGGCTATGACATCAAAATGGCTATGACCTGAAATTTGCATTGACTTAAATATGTCTGTGTAATTACAGTGCTTGTGACGTTACAATGGCTGTGACATTTTCTTGGCTATGACGATGCAATTCCTGTGGCATTGTAGGTAGCTATGACTTTTCAATGGCTAGGACATTGATGTGGCCATGAGCTTTCAATGGCTATGACGTCACAATGCCTACGACCTAACAATGGCTAAGACGCCACAGTGGCTATTACAGGACAGCGGAAATGACTATACTATCTCTATGACATTGTGGTGCCTATCACGTTACGATGGCTGTGACATTATAGTGGCTATGCCATCACCATGTCTATGACATCATGACGGTTACGATGTCAACGGCAATGATATAACAATGTCTATGAAACTACTGTGGCTTTGACCTTACAATATATATGATGTTATAGTCGCTGTGATGTCACAATGGCTATGCCATCACAATGGCTATGACATCACAGTTTCTATGACATCATAGTGGCTATGACGTTCCAATGGCTATGACCTCAAAATGGCTATGACCTGAAATTTGCATTAACTTAAATATGTCTGTGTCATTACAGTGCCTGTGACGTTACAATGGCTGAGACATTTTCGTCGCTATGACGATGCAATTCCTGTGGCATTGTAGGTAGCTATGACTTTTCAATGGCTATGACATTGATGTGGCCATGAGCTTTCAATGGCTATGACGTCACAATGCCTACGACCTAACAATGGCTATGACGTCACAGTGGCTATTACAGGACAGTGGAAATGACTATACTATCTCTATGACATTGTGGTGCCTATCACGTTACGATGGCTGTGACATTATAGGGGCTATGCCATCACCATGTCTATGACATCATGACGGTTACGACGTCAACGGCAATGACATAACAATGTCTATGAAACTACAGTGGCTTTGACCTTACAATATATATGATGTTATAGTCGCTGTGATGTCACAATGGCTATGCCATCACAATGGCTATGACATCACAATGGCTATGACATCAGTTTCTATGACATCATAGTGGCTATGACGTTCCAATGGCTATGACATCAAAACGGCTATGACCTGAAATTAGCATTGACTTAAATATGTCTGTGTCATTACAGTGCCTGTGACGTTACAATGGCTGAGACATTTTCGTGGCTATGACGATGCAATTCCTGTGGCATTTTAGGTAACTATGACTTTTCAATGGCTAGGACATTGATGTGGCCATGAGCTTTCAATGGCTATGACATCACAATGCCTACGACCTAACAATGGCTATGACGTCACAGTGGCTATTACAGGACAGCGGAAATGACTATACTATCTCTATGACATTGTGGTGCCTATCACGTTACGATGGCTGTGACATTATAGTGGCTATGCCATCACCATGTCTATGACATCATGATGGTTACGAAGTCAACGGCAATGACATAACAATGTCTATGAAACTACAGTGGCTTTGATCTTACAATATATATGATGTTATAGTCGCAGTGATGTCACAATGGCTATGCCATCACAATGGCTATGACATCAGTTTCTATGACATCATAGTGGCTATGACGTTCCAATGGCTATGACATCAAAATGGCTATGACCTGAAATTTGCATTGACTTAAATATGTCTGTGTCATTACAGTGCTTGTGACGTTACAATGGCTGAGACATTTTCGTGGCTATGACGATGCAATTCCTGTGGCATTGTACGTAGCTATGACTTTTCAATGGCTAGGACATTGATGTGGCCATGAGCTTTCAATGGCTATGACGTCACAATGCCTACGACCTAACAATGGCTATGACGCCACAGTGGCTATTACAGGACAGCGGAAATGACTATACTATCTCTATGACATTGTGGTGCCTATCACGTTACGATGGCTGTGACATTATAGTGGCTATGCCATCACCATGTCTATGACATCATGACGGTTACGACGTCAACGGCAATGACATAACAATGTCTATGAAACTACAGTGGCTTTGACCTTACAATATATATGATGTTAGAGTCGCTGTGATGTCACAATGGCTATGCCATCACAATGGCTATGACATCACAATGTCTATGACATCACAGTTTCTATGACATCATAGTGGCTATGACGTTCCAATGGCTATGACATCAAAACGGCTATGACCTGAAATTAGCATTGACTTAAATATGTCTGTGTCATTACAGTGCCTGTGACGTTACAATGGCTGAGACATTTTAGTGGCTATGACGATGCAATTCCTGTGGCATTGTAGGTAACTATGACTTTTCAATGGCTAGGACATAGATGTGGCCATGAGCTTTCAATGGCTATGACGTCACAATGCCTACGACCTAACAATGGCTATGAGGTCACAGTGGCTATTACAGGACAGCGGAAATGACTATACTATCTGTATGACATTGTGGTGCCTATCAGGTTACGATGGCTGTGACATTATAGTGGCTATGCCATCACCATGTCTATGACATCATGACGGTTACGACGTCAACGGCAATGACATAAGAATGTCTATGAAACTACAGTGGCTTTGACCTTACAATATATATGATGTTATAGTCGCTGTGATGTCACAATGGCTATGCCATCACAATGGCTATGACATCACAGTTTCTATGACATCATAGTGGCTATGACGTTCCAATGGCTATGACATCAAAATGGCTATGACCTGAAATTTGCATTGACTTAAATATGTCTGTGTCATTACAGTGCTTGTGACGTTACAATGGCTGAGACATTTTCGTGGCTATGACGATGCAATTCCTGTGGCATTGTATGTAGCTATGACTTTTCAATGGCTAGGACATTGATGTGGCCATGAGCTTTCAATGGCTATGACGTCACAATGCCTACGACCTAACAATGGCTATGACGCCACAGTGGCTATTACAGGACAGCGGAAATGACTATACTATCTCTATGACATTGTGGTGCCTATCACGTTACGATGGCTGTGACATTATAGTGGCTATGCCATCACCATGTCTATGACATCATGACGGTTAGGACGTCAACAGCAATGACATAACAATGTCTATGAAACTACAGTGGCTTTGACCTTACAATATATATGATGTTAGAGTCGCTGTGATGTCACAATGGCTATGCCATCACAATGGCTATGACATCACAATGGCTATGACATCACAGTTTCTATGACATCATAGTGGCTATGACGTTCCAATGGCTATGACATCAAAATGGCTATGACCTGAAATTTGCATTGACTTAAATATGTCTGTGTCATTACAGTGCCTGTGACGTTACAATGGCTGTGACATTTTCGTGGCTATGACGATGCAATTCCTGTGGCATTGTAGGTAACTATGACTTTTCAATGGCTAGGACATAGATGTGGCCATGAGCTTTCAATGGCTATGACGTCACAATGCCTACGACCTAACAATGGCTATGAGGTCACAGTGGCTATTACAGGACAGCGGAAATGACTATACTATCTGTATGACATTGTGGTGCCTATCAGGTTACGATGGCTGTGACATTATAGTGGCTATGCCATCACCATGTCTATGACATCATGACGGTTACGACGTCAACGGCAATGACATAAGAATGTCTATGAAACTACAGTGGCTTTGACCTTACAATATATATGATGTTATAGTCGCTGTGATGTCACAATGGCTATGCCATCACAATGGCTATGACATCACAGTTTCTATGACATCATAGTGGCTATGACGTTCCAATGGCTATGACATCAAAATGGCTATGACCTGAAATTTGCATTGACTTAAATATGTCTGTGTCATTACAGTGCTTGTGACGTTACAATGGCTGAGACATTTTCGTGGCTATGACGATGCAATTCCTGTGGCATTGTATGTAGCTATGACTTTTCAATGGCTAGGACATTGATGTGGCCATGAGCTTTCAATGGCTATGACGTCACAATGCCTACGACCTAACAATGGCTATGACGCCACAGTGGCTATTACAGGACAGCGGAAATGACTATACTATCTCTATGACATTGTGGTGCCTATCACGTTACGATGGCTGTGACATTATAGTGGCTATGCCATCACCATGTCTATGACATCATGACGGTTAGGACGTCAACGGCAATGACATAACAATGTCTATGAAACTACAGTGGCTTTGACCTTACAATATATATGATGTTAGAGTCGCTGTGATGTCACAATGGCTATGCCATCACAATGGCTATGACATCACAATGGCTATGACATCACAGTTTCTATGACATCATAGTGGCTATGACGTTCCAATGGCTATGACATCAAAATGGCTATGACCTGAAATTTGCATTGACTTAAATATGTCTGTGTCATTACAGTGCCTGTGACGTTACAATGGCTGTGACATTTTCGTGGCTATGACGATGCAATTCCTGTGGCATTGTAGGTAGCTATGACTTTTCAATGGCTATGACATTGATGTGGCCATGAGCTTTCAATGGCTATGACGTCACAATGCCTACGACCTAACAATGGCTATGACGTCACAGTGGCTATTACAGGACAGCGGAAATGACTATACTATCTCTATGACATTGTGGTGCCTATCACGTTACGATGGCTGTGACATTATAGTGGCTATGCCATCACCATGTCTATGACATCATGAAGGTTACGAAGTCAACGGCAATGACATAACAATGTCTATGAAACTACAGTGGCTTTTACCTTACAATATATATGATGTTATAGTCGCTGTGATGTCACAATGGCTATGCCATCACAATGGCTATGCCATCACAATGGCTATGACATCACAGTTTCTATGACATCATCGTGGCTATGACGTTCCAATGGCTATGACATCAAAATGACTATGACCTGAAATTTGCATTGACTTAAATATGTCTGTGCCATTACATGCCTGTGACGTTACAATGGCTGTGACATTTTCGTGGCTATGACGATGCAATTCCTGTGGCATTGTAGGTAGCTATGACTTTTCAATGGCTATGACATTGATGTGGCCATGAGCTTTCAATGGCTATGACGTCACAATGCCTACGACTTAACAATGGCTATGACGTCACAGTGGCTATTACAGGACAGCGGAAATGACTATACTATCTCTATGACATTGTGGTGCCTAGCACGTTACGATGGCTGTGACATTATAGTGGCTATGCCATCACCATGTCTATGACATCATGATGGTTACAACGTCAACGGCAATGACATAACAATGTCTATGAAACTACAGTGGCTTTGACCTTACAATATATATGATGTTATAGTCGCTGTGATGTCACAATGGCTATGCCATCACAATGGCTATGACATCACAGTTTCCATGACATCATAGTGGCTATGACGTTCCAATGGCAATGACATCAAAATGGCTATGACCTGAAATTTGCATTAACTTAAATATGTCTGTGTCATTACAGTGCCTGTGACGTTACAATGGCTGAGACATTTTCGTGGCTATGACGATGCAATTCCTGTGGCATTGTAGGTAGCTATGCCTTTTCAATGGCTATGACATTGATGTGGCCATGAGCTTTCAATGGCTATGACGTCACAATGCCTACGACCTAACAATGGCTATGACGTCACAGTGGCTATTACAGGACAGCGGAAATGACTATACTATCTCTATGACATTGTGGTGCCTATCACGTTACGATGGCTGTGACATTATAGTGGCTATGCCATCACCATGTCTATGATATCATGACGGTTACGACGTCAACGGCAATGACATAACAATGTCTATGAAACTACAGTGGCTTTGACCTTACAATATATATGATGTTAGAGTCGCTGTGATGTCACAATGGCTATGCCATCACAATGGCTGACATCACAATGGCTATGACATCACAGTTTCTATGACATCATAGTGGCTATGACGTTCCAATGGCTATGACATCAAAATGGCTATGACCTGAAATTTGCATTGACTTAAATATGTCTGTGTAATTACAGTGCTTGTGACGTTACAATGGCTGTGACATTTTCTTGGCTATGACGATGCAATTCCTGTGGCATTGTAGGTAGCTATGACTTTTCAATGGCTAGGACATTGATGTGGCCATGAGCTTTCAATGGCTATGACGTCACAATGCCTACGACCTAACAATGGCTAAGACGCCACAGTGGCTATTACAGGACAGCGGAAATGACTATACTATCTCTATGACATTGTGGTGCCTATCACGTTACGATGGCTGTGACATTATAGTGGCTATGCCATCACCATGTCTATGACATCATGACGGTTACGATGTCAACGGCAATGATATAACAATGTCTATGAAACTACTGTGGCTTTGACCTTACAATATATATGATGTTATAGTCGCTGTGATGTCACAATGGCTATGCCATCACAATGGCTATGACATCACAGTTTCTATGACATCATAGTGGCTATGACGTTCCAATGGCTATGACCTCAAAATGGCTATGACCTGAAATTTGCATTAACTTAAATATGTCTGTGTCATTACAGTGCCTGTGACGTTACAATGGCTGAGACATTTTCGTCGCTATGACGATGCAATTCCTGTGGCATTGTAGGTAGCTATGACTTTTCAATGGCTATGACATTGATGTGGCCATGAGCTTTCAATGGCTATGACGTCACAATGCCTACGACCTAACAATGGCTATGACGTCACAGTGGCTATTACAGGACAGTGGAAATGACTATACTATCTCTATGACATTGTGGTGCCTATCACGTTACGATGGCTGTGACATTATAGGGGCTATGCCATCACCATGTCTATGACATCATGACGGTTACGACGTCAACGGCAATGACATAACAATGTCTATGAAACTACAGTGGCTTTGACCTTACAATATATATGATGTTATAGTCGCTGTGATGTCACAATGGCTATGCCATCACAATGGCTATGACATCACAATGGCTATGACATCAGTTTCTATGACATCATAGTGGCTATGACGTTCCAATGGCTATGACATCAAAACGGCTATGACCTGAAATTAGCATTGACTTAAATATGTCTGTGTCATTACAGTGCCTGTGACGTTACAATGGCTGAGACATTTTAGTGGCTATGACGATGCAATTCCTGTGGCATTGTAGGTAACTATGACTTTTCAATGGCTAGGACATTGATGTGGCCATGAGCTTTCAATGGCTATGACGTCACAATGCCTACGACCTAACAATGGCTATGAGGTCACAGTGGCTATTACAGGACAGCGGAAATGACTATACTATCTCTATGACATTGTGGTGCCTATCAGGTTACGATGGCTGTGACATTATAGTGGCTATGCCATCACCATGTCTATGACATCATGATGGTTACGAAGTCAACGGCAATGACATAACAATGTCTATGAAACTACAGTGGCTTTGACCTTACAATATATATGATGTTATAGTCGCTGTGATGTCACAATGGCTATGCCATCACAATGGCTATGACATCACAGTTTCTATGACATCATAGTGGCTATGACGTTCCAATGGCTATGACATCAAAATGGCTATGACCTGAAATTTGCATTGACTTAAATATGTCTGTGTCATTACAGTGCCTGTGACGTTACAATGGCTGAGACATTTTCATGGCTATGACGATGCAATTCCTGTGGCATTGTAGGTAACTATGACTTTTCAATGGCTATGACATTGATGTGGCCATGAGCTTTCAATGGCTATGACGTCACAATGCCTACGACCTAACAATGGCTATGACGTCACAGTGGCTATTACAGGACAGCGGAAATGACTATACTATCTCTATGACATTGTGGTGCCTATCACGTTACGATGGCTGTGACATTATAGTGGCTATGCCATCACCATGTCTATGACATCATGATGGTTACGAAGTCAACGGCAATGACATAACAATGTGTATGAAAGTACAGTGGCTTTGACCTTACAATATATATGATGTTATAGTCGCTGTGATGTCACAATGGCTATGCCTTCACAATGGCTATGACATCACAGTTTCTATGACATCATAGTGGCTATGACGTTCCAATGGCTATGACATCAAAATGGCTATGACCTGAAATTTGCATTGACTTAAATATGTCTGTGTCATTACAGTGCCTGTGACGTTACAATGGCTGAGACATTTTCGTGGCTATGACGATGCAATTCCTGTGGCATTGTAGGTAGCTATGCCTTTTCAATGGCTATGACATTGATGTGGCCATGAGCTTTCAATGGCTATGACGTCACAATGCCTACGACCTAACAATGGCTATGACGTCACAGTGGCTATTACAGGACAGCGGAAATGACTATACTATCTCTATGACATTGTGGTGCCTATCACGTTACGATGGCTGTGACATTATAGTGGCTATGCCATCACCATGTCTATGATATCATGACGGTTACGACGTCAACGGCAATGACATAACAATGTCTATGAAACTACAGTGGCTTTGACCTTACAATATATATGATGTTAGAGTCGCTGTGATGTCACAATGGCTATGGCATCACAATGGCTGACATCACAATGGCTATGACATCACAGTTTCTATGACATCATAGTGGCTATGACGTTCCAATGGCTATGACATCAAAATGGCTATGACCTGAAATTTGCATTGACTTAAATATGTCTGTGTCATTACAGTGCCTGTGACGTTACAATGGCTGTGACATTTTCGTGGCTATGACGATGCAATTCCTGTGGCATTGTAGGTAGCTATGACTTTTCAATGGCTAGGACATTGATGTGGCCATGAGCTTTCAATGGCTATGACGTCACAATGCCTACGACCTAACAATGGCTATGACGCCACAGTGGCTATTACCGGACAGCGGAAATGACTATACTATCTCTATGACATTGTGGTGCCTATCACGTTACGATGGCTGTGACATTATAGTGGCTATGCCATCACCATGTCTATGACATCATGACGGTTACGATGTCAACGGCAATGATATAACAATGTCTATGAAACTACAGTGGCTTTGACCTTACAATATATATGATGTTATAGTCGCTGTGATGTCACAATGGCTATGCCATCACAATGGCTATGACATCACAGTTTCTATGACATCATAGTGGCTATGACGTTCCAATGGCTATGACCTCAAAATGGCTATGACCTGAAATTTGCATTAACTTAAATATGTCTGTGTCATTACAGTGCCTGTGACGTTACAATGGCTGAGACATTTTCGTCGCTATGACGATGCAATTACTGTGGCATTGTAGGTAGCTATGACTTTTGAATGGCTATGACATTGATGTGGCCATGAGCTTTCAATGGCTATGACGTCACAATGCCTACGACCTAACAATGGCTATGACGTCACAGTGGCTATTACAGGACAGTGGAAATGACTATACTATCTCTATGACATTGTGGTGCCTATCACGTTACGATGGCTGTGACATTATAGGGGCTATGCCATCACCATGTCTATGACATCATGACGGTTACGACGTCAACGGCAATGACATAACAATGTCTATGAAACTACAGTGGCTTTGACCTTACAATATATATGATGTTATAGTCGCTGTGATGTCACAATGGCTATGCCATTACAATGGCTATGACATCAGTTTCTATGACATCATAGTGGCTATGACGTTCCAATGGCTATGACATCAAAACGGCTATGACCTGAAATTAGCATTGACTTAAATATGTCTGTGTCATTACAGTGCCTGTGACATTACAATGGCTGAGACATTTTAGTGGCTATGACGATGCAATTCCTGTGGCATTGTAGGTAACTATGACTTTTCAATGGCTAGGACATTGATGTGGCCATGAGCTTTCAATGGCTATGACGTCACAATGCCTACGACCTAACAATGGCTATGACGTCACAGTGGCTATTACAGGACAGCGGAAATGACTATACTATCTCTATGACATTGTGGTGCCTATCAGGTTACGATGGCTGTGACATTATAGTGGCTATGCCATCACCATGTCTATGACATCATGATGGTTACGAAGTCAACGGCAATGACATAACAATGTCTATGAAACTACAGTGGCTTTGACCTTACAATATATATGATGTTATAGTCGCTGTGATGTCACAATGGCTATGCCTACACAATGGCTATGACATCACAGTTTCTATGACATCATAGTGGCTATGACGTTCCAATGGCTATGACATCAAAATGGCTATGACCTGAAATTTGCATTGACTTAAATAAGTCTGTGTCATTACAGTGCCTGTGACGTTACAATGGCTAAGACATTTTCATGGCTATGACGATGCAATTACTGTGGCATTGTAGGTATCTATGCCTTTTCAATGCCTATGACATTGATGTGGCCATGAGCTTTCAATGGCTATGACGTCACAATGCCTACGACCTAACAATGGCTATGACGTCACAGTGGCTATTACAGGACAGCGGAAATGACTATACTATCTCTATGACATTGTGGTGCCTATCACGTTACGATGGCTGTGACATTATAGTGGCTATGCCATCACCATGTCTATGATATCATGACGGTTACGACGTCAACGGCAATGACATAACAATGTCTATGAAACTACAGTGGCTTTGACCTTACAATATATATGATGTTAGAGTCGCTGTGATGTCACAATGGCTATGCCATCACAATGGCTGACATCACAATGGCTATGACATCACAGTTTCTATGACATCATAGTGGCTATGACGTTCCAATGGCTATGACATCAAAATGGCTATGACCTGAAATTTGCATTGACTTAAATATGTCTGTGTCATTACAGTGCCTGTGACGTTACAATGGCTGTGACATTTTCGTGGCTATGACGATGCAATTCCTGTGGCATTGTAGGTAGCTATGACTTTTCAATGGCTAGGACATTGATGTGGCCATGAGCTTTCAATGGCTATAACGTCACAATGCCTACGACCTAACAAAGGCTATGACGCCACAGTGGCTATTACAGGACAGCGGAAATGACTATACTATCTCTATGACTTTGTGGTGCCTATCACGTTACGATGGCTGTGACATTATAGTGGCTATGCCATCACCATGTCTATGACATCATGACGGTTACGAAGTCTACAGCAATGACATAACAATGTCTATGAAACTACAGTGGCTTTGACCTTACAATATATATGATGTTATAGTCGCTGTGATGTCACAATGGCTATGCCATCACAATGGCTATGACGTCACAATGGCTATGACATCACAGTTTCTATGACATCATAGTGGCTATGACGTTCCAATGGCTATGACATCAAAATGGCTATGACCTGAAATTTGCATTAACTTAAATATGTCTGTGTCATTACAGTGCCTGTGACGTTACAATGGCTGAGACATTTTCGTGGCTATGACGATGCAATTCCTGTGGCATTGTAGGTAGCTATGACTTTTCAATGGCTATGACATTGATGTGGCCAGAGCTTTCAATGGCTATGACGTCACAATGCCTACGACCTAACAATGGCTATGACGTCACAGTGGCTATTACAGGACAGCGGAAATGACTATACTATCTCTATGACATTGTGGTGCCTATCACGTTACGATGGCTGTGACATTATAGTGGCTATGTAATCACCATTTCTATGACATCATGACGGTTACGACGTCAACGGCAATGACATAACAATGTCTATGAAACTACAGTGGCTTTGACCTTACAATATATATGATGTTAGTGTCGCTGTGATGTCACAATGGCTATGCCATCACAATGGCTATGACATCACAATGGCTATGACATCACAGTTTCTATGACATCATAGTGGCTATGACGTTCCAATGGCTATGACATCAAAATGGCTATGACCTGAAATTTGCATTGACTTAAATATGTCTGTGTCATTACAGTGCCTGTGACGTTACAATGGCTGAGACATTTTCATGGCTATGACGATGCAATTCCTGTGGCATTGTAGGTAACTATGACTTTTCAATGGCTATGACATTGATGTGGCCATGAGCTTTCAATGGCTATGACGTCACAATGCCTACGACCTAACAATGGCTATGACGTCACAGTGGCTATTACAGGACAGCGGAAATGACTATACTATCTCTATGACATTGTGGTGCCTATCACGTTACGATGGCTGTGACATTATAGTGGCTATGCCATCACCATGTCTATGACATCATGATGGTTACGAAGTCAACGGCAATGACATAACAATGTGTATGAAAGTACAGTGGCTTTGACCTTACAATATATATGATGTTATAGTCGCTGTGATGTCACAATGGCTATGCCTTCACAATGGCTATGACATCACAGTTTCTATGACATCATAGTGGCTATGACGTTCCAATGGCTATGACATCAAAATGGCTATGACCTGAAATTTGCATTGACTTAAATATGTCTGTGTCATTACAGTGCCTGTGACGTTACAATGGCTGAGACATTTTCGTGGCTATGACGATGCAATTCCTGTGGCATTGTAGGTAGCTATGCCTTTTCAATGGCTATGACATTGATGTGGCCATGAGCTTTCAATGGCTATGACGTCACAATGCCTACGACCTAACAATGGCTATGACGTCACAGTGGCTATTACAGGACAGCGGAAATGACTATACTATCTCTATGACATTGTGGTGCCTATCACGTTACGATGGCTGTGACATTATAGTGGCTATGCCATCACCATGTCTATGATATCATGACGGTTACGACGTCAACGGCAATGACATAACAATGTCTATGAAACTACAGTGGCTTTGACCTTACAATATATATGATGTTAGAGTCGCTGTGATGTCACAATGGCTATGGCATCACAATGGCTGACATCACAATGGCTATGACATCACAGTTTCTATGACATCATAGTGGCTATGACGTTCCAATGGCTATGACATCAAAATGGCTATGACCTGAAATTTGCATTGACTTAAATATGTCTGTGTCATTACAGTGCCTGTGACGTTACAATGGCTGTGACATTTTCGTGGCTATGACGATGCAATTCCTGTGGCATTGTAGGTAGCTATGACTTTTCAATGGCTAGGACATTGATGTGGCCATGAGCTTTCAATGGCTATGACGTCACAATGCCTACGACCTAACAATGGCTATGACGCCACAGTGGCTATTACCGGACAGCGGAAATGACTATACTATCTCTATGACATTGTGGTGCCTATCACGTTACGATGGCTGTGACATTATAGTGGCTATGCCATCACCATGTCTATGACATCATGACGGTTACGATGTCAACGGCAATGATATAACAATGTCTATGAAACTACAGTGGCTTTGACCTTACAATATATATGATGTTATAGTCGCTGTGATGTCACAATGGCTATGCCATCACAATGGCTATGACATCACAGTTTCTATGACATCATAGTGGCTATGACGTTCCAATGGCTATGACCTCAAAATGGCTATGACCTGAAATTTGCATTAACTTAAATATGTCTGTGTCATTACAGTGCCTGTGACGTTACAATGGCTGAGACATTTTCGTCGCTATGACGATGCAATTACTGTGGCATTGTAGGTAGCTATGACTTTTGAATGGCTATGACATTGATGTGGCCATGAGCTTTCAATGGCTATGACGTCACAATGCCTACGACCTAACAATGGCTATGACGTCACAGTGGCTATTACAGGACAGTGGAAATGACTATACTATCTCTATGACATTGTGGTGCCTATCACGTTACGATGGCTGTGACATTATAGGGGCTATGCCATCACCATGTCTATGACATCATGACGGTTACGACGTCAACGGCAATGACATAACAATGTCTATGAAACTACAGTGGCTTTGACCTTACAATATATATGATGTTATAGTCGCTGTGATGTCACAATGGCTATGCCATTACAATGGCTATGACATCAGTTTCTATGACATCATAGTGGCTATGACGTTCCAATGGCTATGACATCAAAACGGCTATGACCTGAAATTAGCATTGACTTAAATATGTCTGTGTCATTACAGTGCCTGTGACATTACAATGGCTGAGACATTTTAGTGGCTATGACGATGCAATTCCTGTGGCATTGTAGGTAACTATGACTTTTCAATGGCTAGGACATTGATGTGGCCATGAGCTTTCAATGGCTATGACGTCACAATGCCTACGACCTAACAATGGCTATGACGTCACAGTGGCTATTACAGGACAGCGGAAATGACTATACTATCTCTATGACATTGTGGTGCCTATCAGGTTACGATGGCTGTGACATTATAGTGGCTATGCCATCACCATGTCTATGACATCATGATGGTTACGAAGTCAACGGCAATGACATAACAATGTCTATGAAACTACAGTGGCTTTGACCTTACAATATATATGATGTTATAGTCGCTGTGATGTCACAATGGCTATGCCTACACAATGGCTATGACATCACAGTTTCTATGACATCATAGTGGCTATGACGTTCCAATGGCTATGACATCAAAATGGCTATGACCTGAAATTTGCATTGACTTAAATAAGTCTGTGTCATTACAGTGCCTGTGACGTTACAATGGCTAAGACATTTTCATGGCTATGACGATGCAATTACTGTGGCATTGTAGGTATCTATGCCTTTTCAATGCCTATGACATTGATGTGGCCATGAGCTTTCAATGGCTATGACGTCACAATGCCTACGACCTAACAATGGCTATGACGTCACAGTGGCTATTACAGGACAGCGGAAATGACTATACTATCTCTATGACATTGTGGTGCCTATCACGTTACGATGGCTGTGACATTATAGTGGCTATGCCATCACCATGTCTATGATATCATGACGGTTACGACGTCAACGGCAATGACATAACAATGTCTATGAAACTACAGTGGCTTTGACCTTACAATATATATGATGTTAGAGTCGCTGTGATGTCACAATGGCTATGCCATCACAATGGCTGACATCACAATGGCTATGACATCACAGTTTCTATGACATCATAGTGGCTATGACGTTCCAATGGCTATGACATCAAAATGGCTATGACCTGAAATTTGCATTGACTTAAATATGTCTGTGTCATTACAGTGCCTGTGACGTTACAATGGCTGTGACATTTTCGTGGCTATGACGATGCAATTCCTGTGGCATTGTAGGTAGCTATGACTTTTCAATGGCTAGGACATTGATGTGGCCATGAGCTTTCAATGGCTATAACGTCACAATGCCTACGACCTAACAAAGGCTATGACGCCACAGTGGCTATTACAGGACAGCGGAAATGACTATACTATCTCTATGACTTTGTGGTGCCTATCACGTTACGATGGCTGTGACATTATAGTGGCTATGCCATCACCATGTCTATGACATCATGACGGTTACGAAGTCTACAGCAATGACATAACAATGTCTATGAAACTACAGTGGCTTTGACCTTACAATATATATGATGTTATAGTCGCTGTGATGTCACAATGGCTATGCCATCACAATGGCTATGACGTCACAATGGCTATGACATCACAGTTTCTATGACATCATAGTGGCTATGACGTTCCAATGGCTATGACATCAAAATGGCTATGACCTGAAATTTGCATTAACTTAAATATGTCTGTGTCATTACAGTGCCTGTGACGTTACAATGGCTGAGACATTTTCGTGGCTATGACGATGCAATTCCTGTGGCATTGTAGGTAGCTATGACTTTTCAATGGCTATGACATTGATGTGGCCAGAGCTTTCAATGGCTATGACGTCACAATGCCTACGACCTAACAATGGCTATGACGTCACAGTGGCTATTACAGGACAGCGGAAATGACTATACTATCTCTATGACATTGTGGTGCCTATCACGTTACGATGGCTGTGACATTATAGTGGCTATGTAATCACCATTTCTATGACATCATGACGGTTACGACGTCAACGGCAATGACATAACAATGTCTATGAAACTACAGTGGCTTTGACCTTACAATATATATGATGTTAGTGTCGCTGTGATGTCACAATGGCTATGCCATCACAATGGCTATGACATCACAATGGCTATGACATCACAGTTTCTATGACATCATAGTGGCTATGACGTTCCAATGGCTATGACATCAAAATGGCTATGACCTGAAATTTGCATTGACTTAAATATGTCTGTGTCATTACAGTGCCTGTGACGTTACAATGGCTGAGACATTTTCATGGCTATGACGATGCAATTACTGTGGCATTGTAGGTAGCTATGCCTTTTCAATGCCTATGACATTGATGTGGCCATGAGCTTTCAATGGCTATGACGTCACAATGCCTACGACCTAACAATGGCTATGACGTCACAGTGGCTATTACAGGACAGCGGAAATGACTATACTATCTCTATGACATTGTGGTGCCTATCACGTTACGATGGCTGTGACATTATAGTGGCTATGCCATCACCATGTCTATGACATCATGATGGTTACGAAGTCAACGGCAATGACATAACAATGTCTATGAAACTACAGTGGCTTTGACCTTACAATATATATGATGTTATATTCGCTGTGATGTCACAATGGCTATGCCATCACAATGGCTATGACATCACAGTTTCTATGACATCATAGTGGCTATGACGTTCCAATGGCTATGACACCAAAACGGCAATGACCTGAAATTTGCATTGACTTAAATATGTCTGTGTCATTACAGTGCCTGTGACGTTACAATGGCTGAGACATTTTCGTGGCTATGACGATGCAATTCCTGTGGCATTGTAGGTAGCTATGACTTTTCAATGGCTATGACATTGATGTGGCCATGAGCTTTCAATGGCTATGACGTCACTATGCCTACGACCTAACAATGGCTATGACGTCACAGTGGCTATTACAGGACAGCGGAAATGACTATACTATCTCTATGACATTGTGGTGCCTATCACGTTCCGATGGCTGAGACATTATAGTGGCTATGCCATCACCATGTCTATGATATCATGACGGTTACGACGTCAACGGCAATGACATAACAATGTCTATGAAACTACAGTGGCTTTGACCTTACAATATATATGATGTTAGAGTCGCTGTGATGTCACAATGGCTATGCCATCACAATGGCTGACATCACAATGGCTATGACATCACAGTTTCTATGACATCATAGTGGCTATGACGTTCCAATGGCTATGACATCAAAATGGCTATGACCTGAAATTTGCATTGACTTAAATATGTCTGTGTCATTACAGTGCCTGTGACGTTACAATGGCTGTGACATTTTCGTGGCTATGACGATGCAATTCCTGTGGCATTGTAGGTAGCTATGACTTTTCAATGGCTAGGACATTGATGTGGCCATGAGCTTTCAATGGCTATGACGTCACAATGCCTACGACCTAACAATGGCTATGACGCCACAGTGGCTATTACCGGACAGCGGAAATGACTATACTATCTCTATGACATTGTGGTGCCTATCACGTTACGATGGCTGTGACATTATAGTGGCTATGCCATCACCATGTCTATGACATCATGACGGTTACGATGTCAACGGCAATGATATAACAATGTCTATGAAACTACAGTGGCTTTGACCTTACAATATATATGATGTTATAGTCGCTGTGATGTCACAATGGCTATGCCATCACAATGGCTATGACATCACAGTTTCTATGACATCATAGTGGCTATGACGTTCCAATGGCTATGACCTCAAAATGGCTATGACCTGAAATTTGCATTAACTTAAATATGTCTGTGTCATTACAGTGCCTGTGACGTTACAATGGCTGAGACATTTTCGTCGCTATGACGATGCAATTACTGTGGCATTGTAGGTAGCTATGACTTTTGAATGGCTATGACATTGATGTGGCCATGAGCTTTCAATGGCTATGACGTCACAATGCCTACGACCTAACAATGGCTATGACGTCACAGTGGCTATTACAGGACAGTGGAAATGACTATACTATCTCTATGACATTGTGGTGCCTATCACGTTACGATGGCTGTGACATTATAGGGGCTATGCCATCACCATGTCTATGACATCATGACGGTTACGACGTCAACGGCAATGACATAACAATGTCTATGAAACTACAGTGGCTTTGACCTTACAATATATATGATGTTATAGTCGCTGTGATGTCACAATGGCTATGCCATTACAATGGCTATGACATCAGTTTCTATGACATCATAGTGGCTATGACGTTCCAATGGCTATGACATCAAAACGGCTATGACCTGAAATTAGCATTGACTTAAATATGTCTGTGTCATTACAGTGCCTGTGACATTACAATGGCTGAGACATTTTAGTGGCTATGACGATGCAATTCCTGTGGCATTGTAGGTAACTATGACTTTTCAATGGCTAGGACATTGATGTGGCCATGAGCTTTCAATGGCTATGACGTCACAATGCCTACGACCTAACAATGGCTATGACGTCACAGTGGCTATTACAGGACAGCGGAAATGACTATACTATCTCTATGACATTGTGGTGCCTATCAGGTTACGATGGCTGTGACATTATAGTGGCTATGCCATCACCATGTCTATGACATCATGATGGTTACGAAGTCAACGGCAATGACATAACAATGTCTATGAAACTACAGTGGCTTTGACCTTACAATATATATGATGTTATAGTCGCTGTGATGTCACAATGGCTATGCCTACACAATGGCTATGACATCACAGTTTCTATGACATCATAGTGGCTATGACGTTCCAATGGCTATGACATCAAAATGGCTATGACCTGAAATTTGCATTGACTTAAATAAGTCTGTGTCATTACAGTGCCTGTGACGTTACAATGGCTAAGACATTTTCATGGCTATGACGATGCAATTACTGTGGCATTGTAGGTATCTATGCCTTTTCAATGCCTATGACATTGATGTGGCCATGAGCTTTCAATGGCTATGACGTCACAATGCCTACGACCTAACAATGGCTATGACGTCACAGTGGCTATTACAGGACAGCGGAAATGACTATACTATCTCTATGACATTGTGGTGCCTATCACGTTACGATGGCTGTGACATTATAGTGGCTATGCCATCACCATGTCTATGATATCATGACGGTTACGACGTCAACGGCAATGACATAACAATGTCTATGAAACTACAGTGGCTTTGACCTTACAATATATATGATGTTAGAGTCGCTGTGATGTCACAATGGCTATGCCATCACAATGGCTGACATCACAATGGCTATGACATCACAGTTTCTATGACATCATAGTGGCTATGACGTTCCAATGGCTATGACATCAAAATGGCTATGACCTGAAATTTGCATTGACTTAAATATGTCTGTGTCATTACAGTGCCTGTGACGTTACAATGGCTGTGACATTTTCGTGGCTATGACGATGCAATTCCTGTGGCATTGTAGGTAGCTATGACTTTTCAATGGCTAGGACATTGATGTGGCCATGAGCTTTCAATGGCTATAACGTCACAATGCCTACGACCTAACAAAGGCTATGACGCCACAGTGGCTATTACAGGACAGCGGAAATGACTATACTATCTCTATGACTTTGTGGTGCCTATCACGTTACGATGGCTGTGACATTATAGTGGCTATGCCATCACCATGTCTATGACATCATGACGGTTACGAAGTCTACAGCAATGACATAACAATGTCTATGAAACTACAGTGGCTTTGACCTTACAATATATATGATGTTATAGTCGCTGTGATGTCACAATGGCTATGCCATCACAATGGCTATGACGTCACAATGGCTATGACATCACAGTTTCTATGACATCATAGTGGCTATGACGTTCCAATGGCTATGACATCAAAATGGCTATGACCTGAAATTTGCATTAACTTAAATATGTCTGTGTCATTACAGTGCCTGTGACGTTACAATGGCTGAGACATTTTCGTGGCTATGACGATGCAATTCCTGTGGCATTGTAGGTAGCTATGACTTTTCAATGGCTATGACATTGATGTGGCCAGAGCTTTCAATGGCTATGACGTCACAATGCCTACGACCTAACAATGGCTATGACGTCACAGTGGCTATTACAGGACAGCGGAAATGACTATACTATCTCTATGACATTGTGGTGCCTATCACGTTACGATGGCTGTGACATTATAGTGGCTATGTAATCACCATTTCTATGACATCATGACGGTTACGACGTCAACGGCAATGACATAACAATGTCTATGAAACTACAGTGGCTTTGACCTTACAATATATATGATGTTAGTGTCGCTGTGATGTCACAATGGCTATGCCATCACAATGGCTATGACATCACAATGGCTATGACATCACAGTTTCTATGACATCATAGTGGCTATGACGTTCCAATGGCTATGACATCAAAATGGCTATGACCTGAAATTTGCATTGACTTAAATATGTCTGTGTCATTACAGTGCCTGTGACGTTACAATGGCTGAGACATTTTCATGGCTATGACGATGCAATTACTGTGGCATTGTAGGTAGCTATGCCTTTTCAATGCCTATGACATTGATGTGGCCATGAGCTTTCAATGGCTATGACGTCACAATGCCTACGACCTAACAATGGCTATGACGTCACAGTGGCTATTACAGGACAGCGGAAATGACTATACTATCTCTATGACATTGTGGTGCCTATCACGTTACGATGGCTGTGACATTATAGTGGCTATGCCATCACCATGTCTATGACATCATGATGGTTACGAAGTCAACGGCAATGACATAACAATGTCTATGAAACTACAGTGGCTTTGACCTTACAATATATATGATGTTATATTCGCTGTGATGTCACAATGGCTATGCCATCACAATGGCTATGACATCACAGTTTCTATGACATCATAGTGGCTATGACGTTCCAATGGCTATGACACCAAAACGGCAATGACCTGAAATTTGCATTGACTTAAATATGTCTGTGTCATTACAGTGCCTGTGACGTTACAATGGCTGAGACATTTTCGTGGCTATGACGATGCAATTCCTGTGGCATTGTAGGTAGCTATGACTTTTCAATGGCTATGACATTGATGTGGCCATGAGCTTTCAATGGCTATGACGTCACTATGCCTACGACCTAACAATGGCTATGACGTCACAGTGGCTATTACAGGACAGCGGAAATGACTATACTATCTCTATGACATTGTGGTGCCTATCACGTTCCGATGGCTGAGACATTATAGTGGCTATGCCATCACCATGTCTATGATATCATGACGGTTACGACGTCAACGGCAATGACATAACAATGTCTATGAAACTACAGTGGCTTTGACCTTACAATATATATGATGTTAGAGTCGCTGTGATGTCACAATGGCTATGCCATCACAATGGCTGACATCACAATGGCTATGACATCACAGTTTCTATGACATCATAGTGGCTATGACGTTCCAATGGCTATGACATCAAAATGGCTATGACCTGAAATTTGCATTGACTTAAATATGTCTGTGTCATTACAGTGTCTGTGACGTTACAATGGCTGTGACATTTTCGTGGCTATGACGATGCAATTCCTGTGGCATTGTAGGTAGCTATGACTTTTCAATGGCTATGACATTGATGTGGCCATGAGCTTTCAATGGCTATGACGTCACAATGCCTACGACCTAACAATGGCTATGACGTCACAGTGGCTATTACAGGACAGCGGAAATGACTATACTATCTCTATGACATTGTGGTGCCTATCACGTTACGATGGCTGTGACATTATAGTGGCTATGCCATCACCATGTCTATGACATCATGACGGTTACGATGTCAACGGCAATGATATAACAATGTCTATGAAACTACAGTGCTTTGACCTTACAATATATATGATGTTATAGTCGCTGTGATGTCACAATGGCTATGCCATCACAATGGCTATGACGTCACAATGGCTATGACATCACAGTTTCTATGACTTCATAATGGCTATGACGTTCCAATGGCTATGACATCAAAATGGCTATGACCTGAAATTTGCATTAACTTAAATATGTCTGTGTCATTACAGTGCCTGTGACGTTACAATGGCTGAGACATTTTCGTGGCTATGACGATGCAATTCCTGTGGCATTGTAGGTAGCTATGACTTTTCAATGGCTATGACATTGATGTGGCCAGAGCTTTCAATGGCTATGACGTCACAATGCCTACGACCTAACAATGGCTATGACGTCACAGTGGCTATTACAGGACAGCGGAAATGACTATACTATCTCTATGACATTGTGGTGCCTATCACGTTACGATGGCTGTGACATTATAGTGGCTATGTAATCACCATTTCTATGACATCATGACGGTTACGACGTCAACGGCAATGACATAACAATGTCTATGAAACTACAGTGGCTTTGACCTTACAATATATATGATGTTAGTGTCGCTGTGATGTCACAATGGCTATGCCATCACAATGGCTATGACATCACAATGGCTATGACATCACAGTTTCTATGACATCATAGTGGCTATGACGTTCCAATGGCTATGACATCAAAATGGCTATGACCTGAAATTTGCATTGACTTAAATATGTCTGTGTCATTACAGTGCCTGTGACGTTACAATGGCTGAGACATTTTCATGGCTATGACGATGCAATTACTGTGGCATTGTAGGTAGCTATGCCTTTTCAATGCCTATGACATTGATGTGGCCATGAGCTTTCAATGGCTATGACGTCACAATGCCTACGACCTAACAATGGCTATGACGTCACAGTGGCTATTACAGGACAGCGGAAATGACTATACTATCTCTATGACATTGTGGTGCCTATCACGTTACGATGGCTGTGACATTATAGTGGCTATGCCATCACCATGTCTATGACATCATGATGGTTACGAAGTCAACGGCAATGACATAACAATGTCTATGAAACTACAGTGGCTTTGACCTTACAATATATATGATGTTATATTCGCTGTGATGTCACAATGGCTATGCCATCACAATGGCTATGACATCACAGTTTCTATGACATCATAGTGGCTATGACGTTCCAATGGCTATGACACCAAAACGGCAATGACCTGAAATTTGCATTGACTTAAATATGTCTGTGTCATTACAGTGCCTGTAACGTTACAATGGCTGAGACATTTTCGTGGCTATGACGATGCAATTCCTGTGGCATTGTAGGTAGCTATGACTTTTCAATGGCTATGACATTGATGTGGCCATGAGCTTTCAATGGCTATGACGTCACTATGCCTACGACCTAACAATGGCTATGACGTCACAGTGGCTATTACAGGACAGCGGAAATGACTATACTATCTCTATGACATTGTGGTGCCTATCACGTTCCGATGGCTGAGACATTATAGTGGCTATGCCATCACCATGTCTATGATATCATGACGGTTACGACGTCAACGGCAATGACATAACAATGTCTATGAAACTACAGTGGCTTTGACCTTACAATATATATGATGTTAGAGTCGCTGTGATGTCACAATGGCTATGCCACCACAATGGCTGACATCACAATGGCTATGACATCACAGTTTCTATGACATCATAGTGGCTATGACGTTCCAATGGCTATGACATCAAAATGGCTATGACCTGAAATTTGCATTGACTTAAATATGTCTGTGTCATTACAGTGCCTGTGACGTTACAATGGCTGAGACATTTTCGTGGCTATGACGATGCAATTCCTGTGGCATTGTAGGTAGCTATGACTTTTCAATGGCTATGACATTGATGTGGCCATGAGCTTTCAATGGCTATGACGTCACAATGCCTACGACCTAACAATGGCTATGACGTCACAGTGGCTATTACAGGACAGCGGAAATGACTATACTATCTCTATGACATTGTGGTGCCTATCACGTTACGATGGCTGTGACATTATAGGGGCTATGCTATCACCATGTCTATGACATCATGACGGTTACGACGTCAACGGCAATGACATAACAATGTCTATGAAACTACAGTGGCTTTGACCTTACAATATATATGATGTTATAGTCGCTGTGATGTCACAATGGCTATGCCATCACAATGGCTATGACATCACAGTTTCTATGACTTCATAATGGCTATGACGTTCCAATGGCTATGACATCAAAATGGCTATGACCTGAAATTTGCATTAACTTAAATATGTCTGTGTCATTACAGTGCCTGTGACGTTACAATGGCTGAGACATTTTCGTGGCTATGACGATGCAATTCCTGTGGCATTGTAGGTAGCTATGACTTTTCAATGGCTATGACATTGATGTGGCCATGAGCTTTCAATGGCTATGACGTCACAATGCCTACGACCTAACAATGGCTATGACGTCACAGTGGCTATTACAGGACAGCGGAAATGACTATACTATCTCTATGACATTGTGGTGCCTATCACGTTACGATGGCTGTGACATTATAGGGGCTATGCTATCACCATGTCTATGACATCATGACGGTTACGACGTCAACGGCAATGACATAACAATGTCTATGAAACTACAGTGGCTTTGACCTTACAATATATATGATGTTATAGTCGCTGTGATGTCACAATGGCTATGCCATTACAATGGCTATGACATCACAATGGCTATGACATCAGTTTCTATGACATCATAGTGGCTATGACGTTCCAATGGCTATGACATCAAAACGGCTATGACCTGAAATTTGCATTGACTTAAATATGTCTGTGTCATTACAGTGCCTGTGACGTTACAATGGCTGAGACATTTTAGTGGCTATGACGATGCAATTCCTGTGGCATTGTAGGTAACTATGACTTTTCAATGGCTAGGACATTGATGTGGCCATGAGCTTTCAATGGCTATGACGTCACAATGCCTACGACCTAACAATGGCTATGACGTCACAGTGGCTATTACAGGACAGCGGAAATGACTATACTATCTCTATGACATTGTGGTGCCTATCAGGTTACGATGGCTGTGACATTATAGTGGCTATGCCATCACCATGTCTATGACATCATGATGGTTACGAAGTCAACGGCAATGACATAACAATGTCTATGAAACTACAGTGGCTTTGACCTTACAATATATATGATGTTATAGTCGCTGTGATGTCACAATGGCTATGCCTACACAATGGCTATGACATCACAGTTTCTATGACATCATAGTGGCTATGACGTTCCAATGGCTATGACATCAAAATGGCTATGACCTGAAATTTGCATTGACTTAAATAAGTCTGTGTCATTACAGTGCCTGTGACGTTACAATGGCTAAGACATTTTCATGGCTATGACGATGCAATTACTGTGGCATTGTAGGTATCTATGCCTTTTCAATGCCTATGACATTGATGTGGCCATGAGCTTTCAATGGCTATGACGTCACAATGCCTACGACCTAACAATGGCTATGACGTCACAGTGGCTATTACAGGACAGCGGAAATGACTATACTATCTCTATGACATTGTGGTGCCTATCACGTTACGATGGCTGTGACATTATAGTGGCTATGCCATCACCATGTCTATGATATCATGACGGTTACGACGTCAACGGCAATGACATAACAATGTCTATGAAACTACAGTGGCTTTGACCTTACAATATATATGATGTTAGAGTCGCTGTGATGTCACAATGGCTATGCCATCACAATGGCTGACATCACAATGGCTATGACATCACAGTTTCTATGACATCATAGTGGCTATGACGTTCCAATGGCTATGACATCAAAATGGCTATGACCTGAAATTTGCATTGACTTAAATATGTCTGTGTCATTACAGTGCCTGTGACGTTACAATGGCTGTGACATTTTCGTGGCTATGACGATGCAATTCCTGTGGCATTGTAGGTAGCTATGACTTTTCAATGGCTAGGACATTGATGTGGCCATGAGCTTTCAATGGCTATGACGTCACAATGCCTACGACCTAACAAAGGCTATGACGCCACAGTGGCTATTACAGGACAGCGGAAATGACTATACTATCTCTATGACTTTGTGGTGCCTATCACGTTACGATGGCTGTGACATTATAGTGGCTATGCCATCACCATGTCTATGACATCATGACGGTTACGAAGTCTACAGCAATGACATAACAATGTCTATGAAACTACAGTGGCTTTGACCTTACAATATATATGATGTTATAGTCGCTGTGATGTCACAATGGCTATGCCATCACAATGGCTATGACGTCACAATGGCTATGACATCACAGTTTCTATGACATCATAGTGGCTATGACGTTCCAATGGCTATGACATCAAAATGGCTATGACCTGAAATTTGCATTAACTTAAATATGTCTGTGTCATTACAGTGCCTGTGACGTTACAATGGCTGAGACATTTTCGTGGCTATGACGATGCAATTCCTGTGGCATTGTAGGTAGCTATGACTTTTCAATGGCTATGACATTGATGTGGCCAGAGCTTTCAATGGCTATGACGTCACAATGCCTACGACCTAACAATGGCTATGACGTCACAGTGGCTATTACAGGACAGCGGAAATGACTATACTATCTCTATGACATTGTGGTGCCTATCACGTTACGATGGCTGTGACATTATAGTGGCTATGTAATCACCATTTCTATGACATCATGACGGTTACGACGTCAACGGCAATGACATAACAATGTCTATGAAACTACAGTGGCTTTGACCTTACAATATATATGATGTTAGTGTCGCTGTGATGTCACAATGGCTATGCCATCACAATGGCTATGACATCACAATGGCTATGACATCACAGTTTCTATGACATCATAGTGGCTATTACGTTCCAATGGCTATGACACCAAAACGGCAATGACCTGAAATTTGCATTGACTTAAATATGTCTGTGTCATTACAGTGCCTGTGACGTTACAATGGCTGAGACATTTTCGTGGCTATGACGATGCAATTCCTGTGGCATTGTAGGTAGCTATGACTTTTCAATGGCTATGACATTGATGTGGCCATGAGCTTTCAATGGCTATGACGTCACTATGCCTACGACCTAACAATGGCTATGACGTCACAGTGGCTATTACAGGACAGCGGAAATGACTATACTATCTCTATGACATTGTGGTGCCTATCACGTTCCGATGGCTGAGACATTATAGTGGCTATGCCATCACCATGTCTATGATATCATGACGGTTACGACGTCAACGGCAATGACATAACAATGTCTATGAAACTACAGTGGCTTTGACCTTACAATATATATGATGTTAGAGTCGCTGTGATGTCACAATGGCTATGCCATCACAATGGCTGACATCACAATGGCTATGACATCACAGTTTCTATGACATCATAGTGGCTATGACGTTCCAATGGCTATGACATCAAAATGGCTATGACCTGAAATTTGCATTGACTTAAATATGTCTGTGTCATTACAGTGTCTGTGACGTTACAATGGCTGTGACATTTTCGTGGCTATGACGATGCAATTCCTGTGGCATTGTAGGTAGCTATGACTTTTCAATGGCTATGACATTGATGTGGCCATGAGCTTTCAATGGCTATGACGTCACAATGCCTACGACCTAACAATGGCTATGACGTCACAGTGGCTATTACAGGACAGCGGAAATGACTATACTATCTCTATGACATTGTGGTGCCTATCACGTTACGATGGCTGTGACATTATAGTGGCTATGCCATCACCATGTCTATGACATCATGACGGTTACGATGTCAACGGCAATGATATAACAATGTCTATGAAACTACAGTGCTTTGACCTTACAATATATATGATGTTATAGTCGCTGTGATGTCACAATGGCTATGCCATCACAATGGCTATGACATCACAGTTTCTATGACTTCATAATGGCTATGACGTTCCAATGGCTATGACATCAAAATGGCTATGACCTGAAATTTGCATTAACTTAAATATGTCTGTGTCATTACAGTGCCTGTGACGTTACAATGGCTGAGACATTTTCGTGGCTATGACGATGCAATTCCTGTGGCATTGTAGGTAGCTATGACTTTTCAATGGCTATGACATTGATGTGGCCATGAGCTTTCAATGGCTATGACGTCACAATGCCTACGACCTAACAATGGCTATGACGTCACAGTGGCTATTACAGGACAGCGGAAATGACTATACTATCTCTATGACATTGTGGTGCCTATCACGTTACGATGGCTGTGACATTATAGGGGCTATTCTATCACCATGTCTATGACATCATGACGGTTACGACGTCAACGGCAATGACATAACAATGTCTATGAAACTACAGTGGCTTTGACCTTACAATATATATGATGTTATAGTCGCTGTGATGTCACAATGGCTATGCCATTACAATGGCTATGACATCACAATGGCTATGACATCAGTTTCTATGACATCATAGTGGCTATGACGTTCCAATGGCTATGACATCAAAACGGCTATGACCTGAAATTTGCATTGACTTAAATATGTCTGTGTCATTACAATGCCTGTGACGTTACAATGGCTGAGACATTTTAGTGGCTATGACGATGCAATTCCTGTGTCATTTTAGGTAACTATGACTTTTCAATGGCTATGACATTGATGTGGCCATGAGCTTTCAATGGCTATGACGTCACAATGCCTACGACCTAACAATGGCTTTGACGTCACAGTGGCTATTACAGGACAGCGGAAATGACTATACTATCTCTATGACATTGTGGTGCCTATCACGTTACGATGGCTGTGACATTATAGTGGCTATGCCATCACCATGTCTATGACATCATGATGGTTACGAAGTCAACGGCAATGACATAACAATGTCTATGAAACTACAGTGGCTTTGACCTTACAATATATATGATGTTATAGTCGCTGTGATGTCACAATGGCTATGCCATCACAATGGCTATGACATCACAGTTTCTATGACATCATAGTGGCCATGACGTTCCAATGGCTATGACATCAAAATGGCTATGACCTGAAATTTGCATTGACTTAAATATGTCTGTGTCATTACAGTGCCTGTGACGTTACAATGGCTGTGACATTTTCGTGGCTATGACGATGCAATTCCTGTGGCATTGTAGGTAGCTATGACTTTTCAATGGCTAGGACATTGATGTGGCCATGAGCTTTCAATGGCTATGACGTCACAATGCCTACGACCTAACAATGGCTATGACGCCACAGTGGCTATTACAGGACAGCGGAAATGACTATACTATCTCTATGACATTGTGGTGCCTATCACGTTACGATGGCTGTGACATTATAGTGGCTATGCCATCACCATGTCTATGACATCATGACGGTTACGAAGTCAACGGCAATGACATAACAATGTCTATGAAACTACAGTGGCTTTGACCTTACAATATATATGATGTTATAGTCGCTGTGATGTCACAATGGCTATGCCATCACAGTGGCTATGACGTCACAATGGCTATGACATCACAGTTTCTATGACATCATAGTGGCTATGACGTTCCAATGGCTATGACATCAAAATGGCTATGACCTGAAATTTGCATTGACTTAAATATGTCTGTGTCATTACAGTGCCTGTGACGTTACAATGGCTGAGACATTTTCGTGGCTATGACGATGCAATTCCTGTGGCATTGTAGGTAGCTATGACTTTTCAATGGCTATGACATTGATGTGGCCATGAGCTTTCAATGGCTATGACGTCACAATGCCTACGACCTAACAATGGCTATGACGTCACAGTGGCTATTACAGGACAGCGGAAATGACTATACTATCTCTATGACATTGTGGTGCATATCACGTTCCGATGGCTGAGACATTATAGTGGCTATGCCATCACCATGTCTATGACATCATGACGGTTACGACGTCAACGGCAATGACATAACAATGTCTATAAAACTACATTGGCTTTGACCTTACAATATATATGATATTAGAGTCGCTGTGATGTCACAATGGCTATGCCATCACAATGGCTATGACATCACAATGGCTATGACATCACAGTTTCTATGACATCATAGTGGCTATGATGTTCCAACGGCTATGACATCAAAATGGCTATGACCTGAAATTTGCATTGACTTAAATATGTCTGTGTCATTACAGTGCCTGTGACATTACAATGGCTGTGACATTTTCGTGGCTATGACGATGCAATTCCTGTGGCATTGTAGGTAGCTATGACTTTTCAATGGCTAGGACATTGATGTGGCCATGAGCTTTCAATGGCTATGACGTCACAATGCCTACGACCTAACAATGGCTATGACGCCACAGTGGCTATTACAGGACAGCGGAAATGACTATACTATCTCTATGACATTGTGGTGCCTATCACGTTACGATGGCTGTGACATTATAGTGGCTATGCCATCACCATGTCTATGACATCATGATGGTTACGAAGTCAACGGCAATGACATAACAATGTATACGAAACTACAGTGGCTTTGACCTTACAATATATATGATGTTATAGTCGCTGTGATGTCACAATGGCTATGCCATCACAATGGCTATGACGTCACAATGGCTATGACATCACAGTTTCTATGACATCATAGTGGCTATGACGTTCCAATGGCTATGACATCAAAATGGCTATGACCTGAAATTTGCATTAACTTAAATATGTCTGTGTCATTACAGTGCCTGTGACGTTACAATGGCTGAGACATTTTCGTGGCTATGACGATGCAATTCCTGTGGCATTGTAGGTAGCTATGACTTTTCAATGGCTATGACATTGATGTGGCCATGAGCTTTCAATGGCTATGACGTCACAATGCCTACGACCTAACAATGGCTATGACGTCACAGTGGCTATTACAGGACAGCGGAAATGACTATACTATCTCTATGACATTGTGGTGCCTATCACGTTACGATGGCTGTGACATTATAGTGGCTATGCCATCACCATGTCTATGACATCATGACGGTTATGACATCAACGGCAATGACATAATGTCTATGAAACTACAGTGGCTTTGACCTTACAATATATATGATGTTATAGTCGCTGTGATGTCACAATGGCTATGCCATCACAATGGCTATGACATCACAATGGCCATGACATCACAGTTTCTATTACATCATAGTGGCTAAGACGTTCCAATCGCTATGACATCAAAATGGCTATGACCTGAAATTTGCATTGACTTAAATATGTCTGTGTCATTACAGTGCCTGTGACGTTACAATGGCTGTGACATTTTCGTGGCTATGACGATGCAATTCCTGTGGCATTGTAGGTAGCTATGACTTTTCAATGGCTAGGACACTGATGTGGCCATGAGCTTTCAATGGCTATGACGTCACAATGCCTACGACCTAACAATGGCTATGACGCCACAGTGGCTATTACAGGACCGCGGAAATGACTATACTATCTCTATGACATTGTGGTGCCTATCACGTTACGATGGCTGTGACATTATAGTGGCTATGCCATCACCATGTCTATGACATCATGATGGTTACGAAGTCAACGGCAATGACATAACAATGTCTATGAAACTACAGTGGCTTTGACCTTACAATATATATGACGTTATAGTCGCTGTGATGTCACAATGGCTATGCCATCACAATGGCTATGACATCACAGTTTCTATGACATCATAGTGGCTATGACGTTCCAATGGCTATGACATCAAAATGGCTATGACCTGAAATTTGCATTGACTTAAATATGTCTGTGTCATTACAGTGCCTGTGACGTTACAATGGCTGAGACATTTTCGTGGCTATGACGATGCAATTCCTGTGGCATTGTAGGTAGCTATGCCTTTTCAATGGCTATGACATTGATGTGGCCATGAGCTTTCAATGGCTATGACGTCACAATGCCTACGACCTAACAATGGCTATGACGCCACAGTGGCTATTACAGGACAGCGGAAATGACTATACTATCTCTATGACATTGTGGTGCCTATCACGTTACGATGGCTGTGACATTATAGTGGCTATGCCATCACCATGTCTATGACATCATGACGGTTACGAAGTCAACGGCAATGACATAACAATGTCTATGAAACTACAGTGGCTTTGACCTTACAATATATATGATGTTAGAGTCGCTGTGATGTCACAATGGCTATGCCACCACAATGGCTATGACATCATAATGTCTATGACATCACAGTTTCTATGACATCATAGTGGCTATGACGTTCCAGTGGCTATGACATCAAAATGGCTATGACCTGAAATTTGCATTGACTTAAATATGTCTGTGCCATTACATGCCTGTGACGTTACAATGGCTGTGACATTTTCGTGGCTATGACGATGCAATTCCTGTGGCATTGTAGGTAGCTATGACTTTTCAATGGCTATGACATTGATGTGGCCATGAGCTTTCAATGGCTATGAAGTCACAATGCCTACGACTTAACAATGGCTATTACGTCACAGTGGCTATTACAGGACAGCGGAAATGACTATACTATCTCTATGACATTGTGGTGCCTATCACGTTACGATGGCTGTGACATTATAGTGGCTATGCCATCACCATGTCTAGGACATCATGATGGTTACGACGTCAACGGCAATGACATAACAATGTCTATGAAACTACAGTGGCTTTGACCTTACAATATATATGATGTTACAGTCGCTGTGATGTCACAATGGCTATGCCATCACAATGGCTATGACATCACAGTTTCCATGACATCATAGTGGCTATGACGTTCCAATGGCTATGACATCAAAATGGCTATGACCTGAAATTTGCATTGACTTAAATATGTCTGTGCCATTACATGCCTGTGACGTTACAATGGCTGTGACATTTTCGTGGCTATGACGATGCAATTCCTGTGGCATTGTAGGTAGCTATGACTTTCAATGGCTATGACATTGATGTGGCCATGAGCTTTCAATGGCTATGACGTCACAATGCCTACGACCTAACAATGGCTATGACGTCACAGTGGCTATTACAGGACAGCGGAAATGACTATACTATCTCTATGACATTGTGGTGCCTATCACGTTACGATGGCTGTGACATTATAGTGGCTATGCCATCACCATGTCTATGACATCATGACGGTTACGACGTCAACGGCAATGACATAACAATGTCTATGAAACTACAGTGGCTTTGACCTTACAATATATATGATGTTAGAGTCGCTGTGATGTCACAATGGCTATGCCATCACAATGGCTATGACATCACAATGGCTATGACATCACAGTTTCTGTGACATCATAGTGGCTATGACGTTCCAATCGCTATGACATCAAAACGGCTATGACCTGAAATTTGCATTGACTTAAATATGTCTGTGTCATTACAGTGCCTGTGACGTTACAATGGCTGAGACATTTTCGTGGCTATGACGAAGCAATTCCTGTGGCATTGTAGGTAGCTATGACTTTTCAATGGCTATGACATTGATGTGGCCATGAGCTTTCAATGGCTATGACGTCACAATGCCTACGACCTAACAATGGCTATGACGTCACAGTGGCTATTACAGGACAGCGGAAATGACTATACTATCTCTATGACATTGTGGTGCCTATCACGTTACGATGGCTGTGACATTATAGTGGCTATGCCATCACCATGTCTATGACATCATGATGGTTACGAAGTCAACGGCAATGACATAACAATGTCTATGAAACTACAGTGGCTTTGACCTTACAATATACATGATGTTATAGTCGCTGTGATGTCACAATGGCTATGCCATCACAATGGCTATGACATCACAGTTTCTATGACATCATAGTGGCTATGACGTTCCAATGGCTATGACATCAAAATAGCTATGACCTGAAATTTGCATTGACTTAAATATGTCTGTGCCATTACATGCCTGTGACGTTACAATGGCTGTGACATTTTCGTGGCTATGACGATGCAATTCCTGTGGCATTGTAGGTAGCTATGACTTTCAATGGCTATGACATTGATGTGGCCATGAGCTTTCAATGGCTATGACGTCACAATGCCTACGACCTAACAATGGCTATGACGTCACAGTGGCTATTACAGGACAGCGGAAATGACTATACTATCTCTATGACATTGTGGTGCCTATCACGTTACGATGGCTGTGACATTATAGTGGCTATGCCATCACCATGTCTATGACATCATGATGGTTACGACGTCAACGGCAATGACATAACAATGTCTATGAAACTACAGTGGCTTTGACCTTACAATATATATGATGTTAGAGTCGCTGTGATGTCACAATGGCTATGCCATCACAATGGCTATGACATCACAATGGCTATGACATCACAGTTTCTATGACATCATAGTGGCTATGACATTCCAATGGCTATGACATCAAAATGGCTATGATCTGAAATTTGCATTGACTTAAATATGTCTGTGTCATTACAGTGCCTGTGACGTTACAATGGCTGAGACATTTTCGTGGCTATGACGATGCAATTCCTGTGGAATTGTAGGTAGCTATGACTTTTCAATAGCTATGACATTGATGTGGCCATGAGCTTTCAATGGCTATGACGTCACAATGCCTACGACCTAACAATGGCTATGACGTCACAGTGGCTATTACAGGACAGCGGAAATGACTATACTATCTCTATGACATTGTGGTGCCTATCACGTTACGATGGCTGTGACATTATAGTGGCTATGCCATCACCATGTCTATGACATCATGATGGTTACGACGTCAACGGCAATGACATAACAATGTCTATGAAACTACAGTGGGTTTGACCTTACAATATATATGATGTTACAGTCGCTGTGATGTCACAATGGCTATGCCATCACAATGGCTATGACATCACAGTTTCCATGACATCATAGTGGCTATGACGTTCCAATGGCTATGACATCAAAATGGCTTTGACCTGAAATTTGCATTGACTTAAATATGTCTGTGCCATTACATGCCTGTGACGTTACAATGGCTGTGACATTTTCGTGGCTATGACGATGCAATTCCTGTGGCATTGTAGGTAGCTATGACTTTCAATGGCTATGACATTGATGTGGCCATGAGCTTTCAATGGCTATGACGTCACAATGCCTACGACCTAACAATGGCTATGACGTCACAGTGGCTATTACAGGACAGCGGAAATGACTATACTATCTCTATGACATTGTGGTGCCTATCACGTTACGATGGCTGTGACATTATAGTGGCTATGCCATCACCATGTCTATGACATCATGACGGTTACGACGTCAACGGCAATGACATAACAATGTCTATGAAACTACAGTGGCTTTGACCTTACAATATATATGATGTTATAGTCGCTGTGATGTCACAATGGCTATGCCATCACAATGGCTATGACATCAGTTTCTATGACATCATAGTGGCTATGACGTTCCAATGGCTATGACATCAAAATGGCTATGACCTGAAATTTGCATTGACTTAAATATGTCTGTGTCATTACAGTGCCTGTGACGTTACAATGGCTGAGACATTTTCGTGGCTATGACGAAGCAATTCCTGTGGCATTGTAGGTAGCTATGACTTTTCAATGGCTATGACATTGATGTGGCCATGAGCTTTCAATGGCTATGACGTCACAATGCCTACGACCTAACTGGCTATGATGTCACAGTGGCTATTACAGGACAGCGGAAATGACTATACTATCTCTATGACATTGTGGTGCCTATCACGTTACGATGGCTGTGACATTATAGTGGCTATGCCATCACCATGTCTATGACATCATGATGGTTACGAAGTCAACGGCAATGACATAACAATGTCTATGAAACTACAGTGGCTTTGACCTTACAATATACATGATGTTATAGTCGCTGTGATGTCACAATGGCTATGCCATCACAATGGCTATGACATCACAGTTTCTATGACATCATAGTGGCTATGACGTTCCAGTGGCTATGACATCAAAATGGCTATGACCTGAAATTTGCATTGACTTAAATATGTCTGTGCCATTACATGCCTGTGACGTTACAATGGCTGTGACATTTTCGTGGCTATGACGATGCAATTCCTGTGGCATTGTAGGTAGCTATGACTTTTCAATGGCTATGACATTGATGTGGCCATGAGCTTTCAATGGCTATGAAGTCACAATGCCTACGACTTAACAATGGCTATTACGTCACAGTGGCTATTACAGGACAGCGGAAATGACTATACTATCTCTATGACATTGTGGTGCCTATCACGTTACGATGGCTGTGACATTATAGTGGCTATGCCATCACCATGTCTATGACATCATGATGGTTACGACGTCAACGGCAATGACATAACAATGTCTATGAAACTACAGTGGCTTTGACCTTACAATATATATGATGTTACAGTCGCTGTGATGTCACAATGGCTATGCCATCACAATGGCTATGACATCACAGTTTCCATGACATCATAGTGGCTATGACGTTCCAATGGCTATGACATCAAAATGGCTATGACCTGAAATTTGCATTGACTTAAATATGTCTGTGCCATTACATGCCTGTGACGTTACAATGGCTGTGACATTTTCGTGGCTATGACGATGCAATTCCTGTGGCATTGTAGGTAGCTATGACTTTCAATGGCTATGACATTGATGTGGCCATGAGCTTTCAATGGCTATGACGTCACAATGCCTACGACCTAACAATGGCTATGACGTCACAGTGGCTATTACAGGACAGCGGAAATGACTATACTATCTCTATGACATTGTGGTGCCTATCACGTTACGATGGCTGTGACATTATAGTGGCTATGCCATCACCATGTCTATGACATCATGACGGTTACGACGTCAACGGCAATGACATAACAATGTCTATGAAACTACAGTGGCTTTGACCTTACAATATATATGATGTTAGAGTCGCTGTGATGTCACAATGGCTATGCCATCACAATGGCTATGACATCACAATGGCTATGACATCACAGTTTCTGTGACATCATAGTGGCTATGACGTTCCAATCGCTATGACATCAAAACGGCTATGACCTGAAATTTGCATTGACTTAAATATGTCTGTGTCATTACAGTGCCTGTGACGTTACAATGGCTGAGACATTTTCGTGGCTATGACGAAGCAATTCCTGTGGCATTGTAGGTAGCTATGACTTTTCAATGGCTATGACATTGATGTGGCCATGAGCTTTCAATGGCTATGACGTCACAATGCCTACGACCTAACAATGGCTATGACGTCACAGTGGCTATTACAGGACAGCGGAAATGACTATACTATCTCTATGACATTGTGGTGCCTATCACGTTACGATGGCTGTGACATTATAGTGGCTATGCCATCACCATGTCTATGACATCATGATGGTTACGAAGTCAACGGCAATGACATAACAATGTCTATGAAACTACAGTGGCTTTGACCTTACAATATACATGATGTTATAGTCGCTGTGATGTCACAATGGCTATGCCATCACAATGGCTATGACATCACAGTTTCTATGACATCATAGTGGCTATGACGTTCCAATGGCTATGACATCAAAATAGCTATGACCTGAAATTTGCATTGACTTAAATATGTCTGTGCCATTACGTGCCTGTGACGTTACAATGGCTGTGACATTTTCGTGGCTATGACGATGCAATTCCTGTGGCATTGTAGGTAGCTATGACTTTCAATGGCTATGACATTGATGTGGCCATGAGCTTTCAATGGCTATGACGTCACAATGCCTACGACCTAACAATGGCTATGACGTCACAGTGGCTATTACAGGACAGCGGAAATGACTATACTATCTCTATGACATTGTGGTGCCTATCACGTTACGATGGCTGTGACATTATAGTGGCTATGCCATCACCATGTCTATGACATCATGATGGTTACGACGTCAACGGCAATGACATAACAATGTCTATGAAACTACAGTGGCTTTGACCTTACAATATATATGATGTTAGAGTCGCTGTGATGTCACAATGGCTATGCCATCACAATGGCTATGACATCACAATGGCTATGACATCACAGTTTCTATGACATCATAGTGGCTATGACATTCCAATGGCTATGACATCAAAATGGCTATGATCTGAAATTTGCATTGACTTAAATATGTCTGTGTCATTACAGTGCCTGTGACGTTACAATGGCTGAGACATTTTCGTGGCTATGACGATGCAATTCCTGTGGAATTGTAGGTAGCTATGACTTTTCAATAGCTATGACATTGATGTGGCCATGAGCTTTCAATGGCTATGACGTCACAATGCCTACGACCTAACAATGGCTATGACGTCACAGTGGCTATTACAGGACAGCGGAAATGACTATACTATCTCTATGACATTGTGGTGCCTATCACGTTACGATGGCTGTGACATTATAGTGGCTATGCCATCACCATGTCTATGACATCATGATGGTTACGACGTCAACGGCAATGACATAACAATGTCTATGAAACTACAGTGGGTTTGACCTTACAATATATATGATGTTACAGTCGCTGTGATGTCACAATGGCTATGCCATCACAATGGCTATGACATCACAGTTTCCATGACATCATAGTGGCTATGACGTTCCAATGGCTATGACATCAAAATGGCTTTGACCTGAAATTTGCATTGACTTAAATATGTCTGTGCCATTACATGCCTGTGACGTTACAATGGCTGTGACATTTTCGTGGCTATGACGATGCAATTCCTGTGGCATTGTAGGTAGCTATGACTTTCAATGGCTATGACATTGATGTGGCCATGAGCTTTCAATGGCTATGACGTCACAATGCCTACGACCTAACAATGGCTATGACGTCACAGTGGCTATTACAGGACAGCGGAAATGACTATACTATCTCTATGACATTGTGGTGCCTATCACGTTACGATGGCTGTGACATTATAGTGGCTATGCCATCACCATGTCTATGACATCATGATGGTTACGACGTCAACGGCAATGACATAACAATGTCTATGAAACTACAGTGGCTTTGACCTTACAATATATATGATGTTATAGTCGCTGTGATGTCACAATGGCTATGCCATCACAATGGCTATGACATCAGTTTCTATGACATCATAGTGGCTATGACGTTCCAATGGCTATGACATCAAAACGGCTATGACCTGAAATTTGCATTGACTTAAATATGTCTGTGTCATTACAATGCCTGTGACGTTACAATGGCTGAGACATTTTAGTGGCTATGACGATGCAATTCCTGTGTCATTTTAGGTAACTATGACTTTTCAATGGCTATGACATTGATGTGGCCATGAGCTTTCAATGGCTATGACGTCACAATGCCTACGACCTAACAATGGCTTTGACGTCACAGTGGCTATTACAGGACAGCGGAAATGACTATACTATCTCTATGACATTGTGGTGCCTATCACGTTACGATGGCTGTGACATTATAGTGGCTATGCCATCACCATGTCTATGACATCATGATGGTTACGAAGTCAACGGCAATGACATAACAATGTCTATGAAACTACAGTGGCTTTGACCTTACAATATATATGATGTTATAGTCGCTGTGATGTCACAATGGCTATGCCATCACAATGGCTATGACATCACAGTTTCTATGACATCATAGTGGCCATGACGTTCCAATGGCTATGACATCAAAATGGCTATGACCTGAAATTTGCATTGACTTAAATATGTCTGTGTCATTACAGTGCCTGTGACGTTACAATGGCTGAGACATTTTCGTGGCTATGACGATGCAATTCCTGTGGCATTTTAGGTAGCTATGCCTTTTCAATGCCTATGACATTGATGTGGCCATGAGCTTTCAATGGCTATGACGTCACAATGCCTACGACCTAACAATGGCTATGACGTCACAGTGGCTATTACAGGACAGCGGAAATGACTATACTATCTCTATGACATTGTGGTGCCTATCACGTTACGATGGCTGTGACATTATAGTGGCTATGCCATCACCATGTCTATGATATCATGACGGTTACGACTTCAACGGCAATGACATAACAATGTCTATAAAACTACAGTGGCTTTGACCTTACAATATATATGATGTTAGAGTCGCTGTGATGTCACAATGGCTATGCCATCACAATGGCTGACATCACAATGGCTATGACATCACAGTTTCTATGACATCATAGTGGCTATGACGTTCCAATGGCTATGACATCAAAATGGCTATGACCTGAAATTTGCATTGACTTAAATATGTCTGTGTCATTACAGTGCCTGTGACGTTACAATGGCTGTGACATTTTCGTGGCTATGACGATGCAATTCCTGTGGCATTGTAGGTAGCTATGACTTTTCAATGGCTAGGACATTGATGTGGCCATGAGCTTTCAATGGCTATGACGTCACAATGCCTACGACCTAACAATGGCTATGACGCCACAGTGGCTATTACAGGACAGCGGAAATGACTATACTATCTCTATGACATTGTGGTGCCTATCACGTTACGATGGCTGTGACATTATAGTGGCTATGCCATCACCATGTCTATGACATCATGACGGTTACGAAGTCAACGGCAATGACATAACAATGTCTATGAAACTACAGTGGCTTTGACCTTACAATATATATGATGTTATAGTCGCTGTGATGTCACAATGGCTATGCCATCACAGTGGCTATGACGTCACAATGGCTATGACATCACAGTTTCTATGACATCATAGTGGCTATGACGTTCCAATGGCTATGACATCAAAATGGCTATGACCTGAAATTTGCATTGACTTAAATATGTCTGTGTCATTACAGTGCCTGTGACGTTACAATGGCTGAGACATTTTCGTGGCTATGACGATGCAATTCCTGTGGCATTGTAGGTAGCTATGACTTTTCAATGGCTATGACATTGATGTGGCCATGAGCTTTCAATGGCTATGACGTCACAATGCCTACGACCTAACAATGGCTATGACGTCACAGTGGCTATTACAGGACAGCGGAAATGACTATACTATCTCTATGACATTGTGGTGCCTATCACGTTCCGATGGCTGAGACATTATAGTGGCTATGCCATCACCATGTCTATGACATCATGACGGTTACGACGTCAACGGCAATGACATAACAATGTCTATAAAACTACATTGGCTTTGACCTTACAATATATATGATATTAGAGTCGCTGTGATGTCACAATGGCTATGCCATCACAATGGCTATGACATCACAATGGCTATGACATCACAGTTTCTATGACATCATAGTGGCTATGACGTTCCAATGGCTATGACATCAAAATAGCTATGACCTGAAATTTGCATTGACTTAAATATGTCTGTGCCATTACGTGCCTGTGACGTTACAATGGCTGTGACATTTTCGTGGCTATGACGATGCAATTCCTGTGGCATTGTAGGTAGCTATGACTTTCAATGGCTATGACATTGATGTGGCCATGAGCTTTCAATGGCTATGACGTCACAATGCCTACGACCTAACAATGGCTATGACGTCACAGTGGCTATTACAGGACAGCGGAAATGACTATACTATCTCTATGACATTGTGGTGCCTATCACGTTACGATGGCTGTGACATTATAGTGGCTATGCCATCACCATGTCTATGACATCATGATGGTTACGACGTCAACGGCAATGACATAACAATGTCTATGAAACTACAGTGGCTTTGACCTTACAATATATATGATGTTAGAGTCGCTGTGATGTCACAATGGCTATGCCATCACAATGGCTATGACATCACAATGGCTATGACATCACAGTTTCTATGACATCATAGTGGCTATGACATTCCAATGGCTATGACATCAAAATGGCTATGATCTGAAATTTGCATTGACTTAAATATGTCTGTGTCATTACAGTGCCTGTGACGTTACAATGGCTGAGACATTTTCGTGGCTATGACGATGCAATTCCTGTGGAATTGTAGGTAGCTATGACTTTTCAATAGCTATGACATTGATGTGGCCATGAGCTTTCAATGGCTATGACGTCACAATGCCTACGACCTAACAATGGCTATGACGTCACAGTGGCTATTACAGGACAGCGGAAATGACTATACTATCTCTATGACATTGTGGTGCCTATCACGTTACGATGGCTGTGACATTATAGTGGCTATGCCATCACCATGTCTATGACATCATGATGGTTACGACGTCAACGGCAATGACATAACAATGTCTATGAAACTACAGTGGGTTTGACCTTACAATATATATGATGTTACAGTCGCTGTGATGTCACAATGGCTATGCCATCACAATGGCTATGACATCACAGTTTCCATGACATCATAGTGGCTATGACGTTCCAATGGCTATGACATCAAAATGGCTTTGACCTGAAATTTGCATTGACTTAAATATGTCTGTGCCATTACATGCCTGTGACGTTACAATGGCTGTGACATTTTCGTGGCTATGACGATGCAATTCCTGTGGCATTGTAGGTAGCTATGACTTTCAATGGCTATGACATTGATGTGGCCATGAGCTTTCAATGGCTATGACGTCACAATGCCTACGACCTAACAATGGCTATGACGTCACAGTGGCTATTACAGGACAGCGGAAATGACTATACTATCTCTATGACATTGTGGTGCCTATCACGTTACGATGGCTGTGACATTATAGTGGCTATGCCATCACCATGTCTATGACATCATGATGGTTACGACGTCAACGGCAATGACATAACAATGTCTATGAAACTACAGTGGCTTTGACCTTACAATATATATGATGTTATAGTCGCTGTGATGTCACAATGGCTATGCCATCACAATGGCTATGACATCAGTTTCTATGACATCATAGTGGCTATGACGTTCCAATGGCTATGACATCAAAACGGCTATGACCTGAAATTTGCATTGACTTAAATATGTCTGTGTCATTACAATGCCTGTGACGTTACAATGGCTGAGACATTTTAGTGGCTATGACGATGCAATTCCTGTGTCATTTTAGGTAACTATGACTTTTCAATGGCTATGACATTGATGTGGCCATGAGCTTTCAATGGCTATGACGTCACAATGCCTACGACCTAACAATGGCTTTGACGTCACAGTGGCTATTACAGGACAGCGGAAATGACTATACTATCTCTATGACATTGTGGTGCCTATCACGTTACGATGGCTGTGACATTATAGTGGCTATGCCATCACCATGTCTATGACATCATGATGGTTACGAAGTCAACGGCAATGACATAACAATGTCTATGAAACTACAGTGGCTTTGACCTTACAATATATATGATGTTATAGTCGCTGTGATGTCACAATGGCTATGCCATCACAATGGCTATGACATCACAGTTTCTATGACATCATAGTGGCCATGACGTTCCAATGGCTATGACATCAAAATGGCTATGACCTGAAATTTGCATTGACTTAAATATGTCTGTGTCATTACAGTGCCTGTGACGTTACAATGGCTGAGACATTTTCGTGGCTATGACGATGCAATTCCTGTGGCATTTTAGGTAGCTATGCCTTTTCAATGCCTATGACATTGATGTGGCCATGAGCTTTCAATGGCTATGACGTCACAATGCCTACGACCTAACAATGGCTATGACGTCACAGTGGCTATTACAGGACAGCGGAAATGACTATACTATCTCTATGACATTGTGGTGCCTATCACGTTACGATGGCTGTGACATTATAGTGGCTATGCCATCACCATGTCTATGATATCATGACGGTTACGACTTCAACGGCAATGACATAACAATGTCTATAAAACTACAGTGGCTTTGACCTTACAATATATATGATGTTAGAGTCGCTGTGATGTCACAATGGCTATGCCATCACAATGGCTGACATCACAATGGCTATGACATCACAGTTTCTATGACATCATAGTGGCTATGACGTTCCAATGGCTATGACATCAAAATGGCTATGACCTGAAATTTGCATTGACTTAAATATGTCTGTGTCATTACAGTGCCTGTGACGTTACAATGGCTGTGACATTTTCGTGGCTATGACGATGCAATTCCTGTGGCATTGTAGGTAGCTATGACTTTTCAATGGCTAGGACATTGATGTGGCCATGAGCTTTCAATGGCTATGACGTCACAATGCCTACGACCTAACAATGGCTATGACGCCACAGTGGCTATTACAGGACAGCGGAAATGACTATACTATCTCTATGACATTGTGGTGCCTATCACGTTACGATGGCTGTGACATTATAGTGGCTATGCCATCACCATGTCTATGACATCATGACGGTTACGAAGTCAACGGCAATGACATAACAATGTCTATGAAACTACAGTGGCTTTGACCTTACAATATATATGATGTTATAGTCGCTGTGATGTCACAATGGCTATGCCATCACAGTGGCTATGACGTCACAATGGCTATGACATCACAGTTTCTATGACATCATAGTGGCTATGACGTTCCAATGGCTATGACATCAAAATGGCTATGACCTGAAATTTGCATTGACTTAAATATGTCTGTGTCATTACAGTGCCTGTGACGTTACAATGGCTGAGACATTTTCGTGGCTATGACGATGCAATTCCTGTGGCATTGTAGGTAGCTATGACTTTTCAATGGCTATGACATTGATGTGGCCATGAGCTTTCAATGGCTATGACGTCACAATGCCTACGACCTAACAATGGCTATGACGTCACAGTGGCTATTACAGGACAGCGGAAATGACTATACTATCTCTATGACATTGTGGTGCCTATCACGTTCCGATGGCTGAGACATTATAGTGGCTATGCCATCACCATGTCTATGACATCATGACGGTTACGACGTCAACGGCAATGACATAACAATGTCTATAAAACTACATTGGCTTTGACCTTACAATATATATGATATTAGAGTCGCTGTGATGTCACAATGGCTATGCCATCACAATGGCTATGACATCACAATGGCTATGACATCACAGTTTCTATGACATCATAGTGGCTATGATGTTCCAACGGCTATGACATCAAAATGGCTATGACCTGAAATTTGCATTGACTTAAATATGTCTGTGTCATTACAGTGCCTGTGACATTACAATGGCTGTGACATTTTCGTGGCTATGACGATGCAATTCCTGTGGCATTGTAGGTAGCTATGACTTTTCAATGGCTAGGACATTGATGTGGCCATGAGCTTTCAATGGCTATGACGTCACAATGCCTACGACCTAACAATGGCTATGACGCCACAGTGGCTATTACAGGACAGCGGAAATGACTATACTATCTCTATGACATTGTGGTGCCTATCACGTTACGATGGCTGTGACATTATAGTGGCTATGCCATCACCATGTCTATGACATCATGATGGTTACGAAGTCAACGGCAATGACATAACAATGTATACGAAACTACAGTGGCTTTGACCTTACAATATATATGATGTTATAGTCGCTGTGATGTCACAATGGCTATGCCATCACAATGGCTATGACGTCACAATGGCTATGACATCACAGTTTCTATGACATCATAGTGGCTATGACGTTCCAATGGCTATGACATCAAAATGGCTATGACCTGAAATTTGCATTAACTTAAATATGTCTGTGTCATTACAGTGCCTGTGACGTTACAATGGCTGAGACATTTTCGTGGCTATGACGATGCAATTCCTGTGGCATTGTAGGTAGCTATGACTTTTCAATGGCTATGACATTGATGTGGCCATGAGCTTTCAATGGCTATGACGTCACAATGCCTACGACCTAACAATGGCTATGACGTCACAGTGGCTATTACAGGACAGCGGAAATGACTATACTATCTCTATGACATTGTGGTGCCTATCACGTTACGATGGCTGTGACATTATAGTGGCTATGCCATCACCATGTCTATGACATCATGACGGTTATGACATCAACGGCAATGACATAATGTCTATGAAACTACAGTGGCTTTGACCTTACAATATATATGATGTTATAGTCGCTGTGATGTCACAATGGCTATGCCATCACAATGGCTATGACATCACAATGGCCATGACATCACAGTTTCTATTACATCATAGTGGCTAAGACGTTCCAATCGCTATGACATCAAAATGGCTATGACCTGAAATTTGCATTGACTTAAATATGTCTGTGTCATTACAGTGCCTGTGACGTTACAATGGCTGTGACATTTTCGTGGCTATGACGATGCAATTCCTGTGGCATTGTAGGTAGCTATGACTTTTCAATGGCTAGGACACTGATGTGGCCATGAGCTTTCAATGGCTATGACGTCACAATGCCTACGACCTAACAATGGCTATGACGCCACAGTGGATATTACAGGACAGCGGAAATGACTATACTATCTCTATGACATTGTGGTGCCTATCACGTTACGATGGCTGTGACATTATAGTGGCTATGCCATCACCATGTCTATGACATCATGATGGTTACGAAGTCAACGGCAATGACATAACAATGTCTATGAAACTACAGTGGCTTTGACCTTACAATATATATGATGTTATAGTCGCTGTGATGTCACAATGGCTATGCCATCACAATGGCTATGACGTCACAATGGCTATGCCATCACAATGGCTATGGCATCACAATGGCTATGACATCACAGTTTCTGTGACATCATAGTGGCTATGACGTTCCAATCGCTATGACATCAAAACGGCTATGATCTGAAATTTGCATTGACTTAAATATGTCTGTGTCATTACAGTGCCTGTGACGTTACAATGGCTGAGACATTTTCGTGGCTATGACGATGCAATTCCTGTGGCATTGTAGGTAGCTATGACTTTTCAATGGCTATGACATTGATGTGGCCATGAGCTTTCAATGGCTATGACGTCACAATGCCTACGACCTAACAATGGCTATGACGTCACAGTGGCTATTACAGGACAGCGGAAATGACTATACTATCTCTATGACATTGTGGTGCCTATCACGTTACGATGGCTGTGACATTATAGTGGCTATGCCATCACCATGTCTATGACATCATGACGGTTACGACGTCAACGGCAATGACATAACAATGTCTATGAAACTACAGTGGCTTTGACCTTACAATATATATGATGTTAGAGTCGCTGTGATGTCACAATGACTATGCCATCACAATGGCTATGCCGTCACAATGGCTATGACATCACAGTTTCTATGACATCATAGTGGCTGTGACGTTCCAATGGCTATGACATCAAAATGGCTATGACCTGAAATTTGCATTGACTTAAATATGTCTGTGTCATTACAGTGCCTGTGACGTTACAATGGCTGTGACATTTTCGTGGCTATGACGATGCAATTCCTGTGGCATTGTAGGTAGCTATGACTTTTCAATGGCTAGGACATTGATGTGGCCATGAGCTTTCAATGGCTATGACGTCACAATGCCTACGACCTAACAATGGCTATGACGCCACAGTGGCTATTAAAGGACAGCGGAAATGACTATACTATCTCTATGACATTGTGGTGCCTATCACGTTACGATGGCTGTGACATTATAGTGGCTATGCCATCACCATGTCGATGACATCATGATGGTTACGAAGTCAACGGCAATGACATAACAATGTCTATGAAACTACAGTGGCTTTGACCTTACAATATATATGATGTTATAGTCGCTGTGATTTCACAATGGCTATGCCATCACAATGGCTATGACATCACAGTTTCTATGACATCATAGTGGCTATGACGTTCCAATGGCTATGACATCAAAATGGCTATGACCTGAAATTTGCATTGACTTAAATATATCTGTGTCATTACAGTGCCTGTGACGTTACAATGGCTGTGACATTTTCGGGCTATGACGGTGCAATTCCTGTGGCATTGTAGGTAGCTATGACTTTTCAATGGCTAGGACATTGATGTGGCCATGAGCTTTCAATGGCTATGACGTCACAATGCCTACGACCTAACAATGGCTATGACGCCACAGTGGCTATTACAGGACAGCGGAAATGACTATACTATCTCTATGACATTGTGGTGCCTATCACGTTACGATGGCTGTTACATTATAGTGGCTATGCCATCACCATGTCTATGACATCATGATGGTTACGAAGTCAACGGCAATGACATAACAATGTCTATGAAACTACAGTGGCTTTGACCTTACAATATATATGATGTTAGAGTCGCTGTGATGTCACAATGGCTATGCCATCACAATGGCTATGACGTCACAATGGCTCTGACATCACAGTTTCTATGACATCATAGTGGCTATGACGTTCCAATGGCTATGACATCAAAATGGCTATGACCTGAAATTTGCATTGACTTAAATATGTCTGTGTCATTACAGTGCCTGTGACGTTACAATGGCTGAGACATTTTCGTATCTATGACGATGCAATTCCTGTGGCATTGTAGGTAGCTATGACTTTTCAATGGCTATGACATTGATGTGGCCATGAGCTTTCAATGGCTATGACGTCACAATGCCTACGACCTAACAATGGCTATGACGTCACAGTGGCTATTACAGGACAGCGGAAATGACTATACTATCTCTATGACATTGTGGTGCCTATCACGTTACGATGGCTGTAACATTATAGTGGCTATGCCATCACCATGGCTATGACATCATGATGGTTACGAAGTCAAAGGCAATGACATAACAATGTCTATGAAACTATAGTGGCTTTGACCTTACAATATATATGATGTTATAGTCGCTGTGATGTCACAATGGCTATGCCATCACAATGGCTATGACATCACAGTTTCTATGTCATCATAGTTGCTATGACGTTCCAATGGCTATGACATCAAAATGGCTATGACCTGAAATTTGCATTGACTTAAATATGTCTGTGCCATTACATGCCTGTGACGTTACAATGGCTGTGACATTTTCGTGGCTATGACGATGCAATTCCTGTGGCATTGTAGGTAGCTATGACTTTCAATAGCTATGACATTGATGTGGCCATGAGCTTTCAATGGCTATGACGTCACAATGCCTACGACCTAACAATGGCTATGACGTCACAGTGGCTATTACAGGACAGCGGAAATGACTATACTATCTCTATGACATTGTGGTGCCTATCACGTTACGATGGCTGTGACATTATAGTGGCTATGCCATCACCATGTCTATGACATCATGACGGTTACGACGTCAACGGCAATGACATAACAATGTCTATGAAACTACAGTGGCTTTGACCTTACAATATATATGATGTTAGAGTCGCTGTGATGTCACAATGGCTATGCCATCACAATGGCTTTGACATCACAATGGCTATGACATCACAGTTTCTGTGACATCATAGTGGCTATGACGTTCCAATGGCTATGACATCAAAATGGCTATGACCTGAAATTTGCATTGACTTAAATATGTCTGTGCCATTACATGCCTGTGACGTTACAATGGCTGAGACATTTTCGTGGCTATGACGATGCAATTCCTGTGGCATTGTAGGTAGCTATGACTTTCAATGGCTATGACATTGATGTGGCCATGAGCTTTCAATGGCTATGACGTCACAATGCCTACGACCTAACAATGGCTATGACGTCACAGTGGCTATTACAGGACAGCGGAAATGACTATACTATCTCTATGACATTGTGGTGCCTATCACGTTACGATGGCTGTGACATTATAGTGGCTATGCCATCACCATGTCTATGACATCATGACGGTTACGACGTCAACGGCAATGACATAACAATGTCTATGAAACTACAGTGGCTTTGACCTTACAATATATATGATGTTAGAGTCGCTGTGATGTCACAATGGCTATGCCATCACAATGGCTATGACATCACAATGGCTATGACATCACAGTTTCTGTGACATCATAGTGGCCATGACGTTCCAATCGCTATGACATCAAAACGGCTATGACCTGAAATTTGCATTGACTTAAATATGTCTGTGTCATTACAGTGCCTGTGACGTTACAATGGCTGAGACATTTTCGTGGCTATGACGATGCAATTCCTGTGGCATTGTAGGTAGCTATGACTTTTCAATGGCTATGACATTGATGTGGCCATGAGCTTTCAATGGCTATGACGTCACAATGCCTACGACCTAACAATGGCTATGACGTCACAGTGGCTATTACAGGACAGCGGAAATTACTATACTATCTCTATGACATTGTAGTGCCTATCACGTTACGATGGCTGTGACATTATAGTGGCTATGCCATCACCATGTCTATGACATCATGACGGTTACGACGTCAATGGCAATGACATAACAATGTCTATGAAACTACAGTGGCTTTGACCTTACAATATATATGATGTTAGAGTCGCTGTGATGTCACAATGGCTATGCCATCACAATGGCTATGCCATCACAATGGCTATGACATCACAGTTTCTATGACATCATAGTGGCTGTGACGTTCCAATGGCTATGACATCAAAATGGCTATGACCTGAAATTTGCATTGACTTAAATATGTCTGTGTCATTACAGTGCCTGTGACGTTACAATGGCTGAGACATTTTCGTATCTATGACGATGCAATTCCTGTGGCATTGTAGGTAGCTATGACTTTTCAATGGCTATGACATTGATGTGGCCATGAGCTTTCAATGGCTATGACGTCACAATGCCTACGACCTTACAATGGCTATGACGTCACAGTGGCTATTACAGGACAGCGGAAATGACTATACTATCTCTATGACATTGTGGTGCCTATCACGTTACGATGGCTGTAACATTATAGTGGCTATGCCATCACCATGGCTATGACATCATGATGGTTACGAAGTCAAAGGCAATGACATAACAATGTCTATGAAACTACAGTGGCTTTGACCTTACAATATATATGATGTTAGAGTCGCTGTGATGTCACAATGGCTATGCCATCACAATGGCTATGACATCACAGTTTCTATGTCATCATAGTTGCTATGACGTTCCAATGGCTATGACATCAAAATGGCTATGACCTGAAATTTGCATTGACTTAAATATGTCTGTGCCATTACATGCCTGTGACGTTACAATGGCTGTGACATTTTCGTGGCTATGACGATGCAATTCCTGTGGCATTGTAGGTAGCTATGACTTTCAATGGCTATGACATTGATGTGGCCATGAGCTTTCAATGGCTATGACGTCACAATGCCTACGACCTAACAATGGCTATGACGTCACAGTGGCTATTACAGGACAGCGGAAATGACTATACTATCTCTATGACATTGTGGTGCCTATCAAGTTACGATGGCTGTGACATTATAGTGGCTATGCCATCACCATGTCTATGACATCATGACGGTTACGAGGTCAACGGCAATGACATAACAATGTCTATGAAACTACAGTGGCTTTGACCTTACAATATATATGATGTTAGAGTCGCTGTGATGTCACAATGGCTATGCCATCACAATGGCTATGACATCACAATGGCTATGACATCACAGTTTCTGTGACATCATAGTGGCCATGACGTTCCAATCGCTATGACATCAAAACGGCTATGACCTGAAATTTGCATTGACTTAAATATGTCTGTGTCATTACAGTGCCTGTGACGTTACAATGGCTGAGACATTTTCGTGGCTATGACGATGCAATTCCTGTGGCATTGTAGGTAGCTATGACTTTTCAATGGCTATGACATTGATGTGGCCATGAGCTTTCAATGGCTATGACGTCACAATGCCTACGACCTAACAATGGCTATGACGTCACAGTGGCTATTACAGGACATCGGAAATTACTATACTATCTCTATGACATTGTGGTGCCTATCACGTTACGATGGCTGTGACATTATAGTGGCTATGCCATCACCATGTCTATGACATCATGACGGTTACGACGTCAATGGCAATGACATAACAATGTCTATGAAACTACAGTGGCTTTGACCTTACAATATATATGATGTTAGAGTCGCTGTGATGTCACAATGGCTATGGCATCACAATGGCTATGCCATCACAATGGCTATGACATCACAGTTTCTATGACATCATAGTGGCTGTGACGTTCCAATGGCTATGACATCAAAATGGCTATGACCTGAAATTTGCATTGACTGAAATATGTCCTTGTCATTACAGTGCCTGTGACGTTACAATGGCTGTGACATTTTCGTGGCTATGACGATGCAATTCCTGTGGCATTGTAGGTAGCTATGACTTTTCAATGGCTAGGACATTGATGTGGCCATGAGCTTTCAATGGCTATGACGTCACAATGCCTACGACCTAACAATGGCTATGACGCCACAGTGGCTATTACAGGACAGCGGAAATGACTATACTATCTCTATGACATTGTGGTGCCTATCACGTTATGATGGCTGTGACATTATAGTGGCTATGCCATCACCATGTCTATGACATCATGATGGTTACGAAGTCAACGGCAATGACATAACAATGTCTATGAAACTACAGTGGCTTTGACCTTACAATATATATGACGTTATAGTCGCTGTGATGTCACAATGGCTATGCCATCACAATGGCTATGACATCACAGTTTCTATGACATCATAGTGGCTATGACGTTCCAATGGCTATGACATCAAAATGGCTATGACCTGAAATTTGCATTGACTTAAATATGTCTGTGCCATTACATGCCTGTGACGTTACAATGGCTGTGACATTTTCGTGGCTATGACGATGCAATTCCTGTGGCATTGTAGGTAGCTATGACTTTCAATGGCTATGACATTGATGTGGCCATGAGCTTTCAATGGCTATGACGTCACAATGCCTACGACCTAACAATGGCTATGACGTCACAGTGGCTATTACAGGACAGCGGAAATTACTATACTATCTCTATGACATTGTGGTGCCTATCACGTTACGATGGCTGTGACATTATAGTGGCTATGCCATCACCATGTCTATGACATCATGACGGTTACGACGTCAACGGCAATGACATAACAATGTCTATGAAACTACAGTGGCTTTGACCTTACAATATATATGATGTTATAGTCGCTGTGATGTCACAATGGCTATGCCATCACAACGGCTATGCCATCACAATGGCTATGACATCACAGTTTCTATGACATCATAGTGGCTATGACGTTCCAATGGCTATGACATCAAAATGGCTATGACCTGAAATTTGCATTGACTTAAATGTGTCTGTGTCATTACAGTGCCTGTGACGTTACAATGGCTGAGACATTTTCGTGGCTATGACGATGCAATTCCTGTGGCATTGTAGGTAGCTATGACTTTTCAATGGCTATGACATTGATGTGGCCATGAGCTTTCAATGGCTATGACGTCACAATGCCTACGACCTAACAATGGCTATGACGTCACAGTGGCTATTACAGGACAGCGGAAATGACTATACTATCTCTATGACATTGTGGTGCCTATCACGTTACGATGGCTGTGACATTATAGTGGCTATGCCATCACCATGTCTATGACATCATGACGGTTACGACGTCAACGGCAATGACATAACAATGTCTATGAAACTACAGTGGCTTTGACCTTACAATATATATGATGTTAGAGTCGCTGTGATGTCACAATGACTATGCCATCACAATGGCTATGCCGTCACAATGGCTATGACATCACAGTTTCTATGACATCATAGTGGCTGTGACGTTCCAATGGCTATGACATCAAAATGGCTATGACCTGAAATTTGCATTGACTTAAATATGTCTGTGTCATTACAGTGCCTGTGACGTTACAATGGCTGTGACATTTTCGTGGCTATGACGATGCAATTCCTGTGGCATTGTAGGTAGCTATGACTTTTCAATGGCTAGGACATTGATGTGGCCATGAGCTTTCAATGGCTATGACGTCACAATGCCTACGACCTAACAATGGCTATGACGCCACAGTGGCTATTAAAGGACAGCGGAAATGACTATACTATCTCTATGACATTGTGGTGCCTATCACGTTACGATGGCTGTGACATTATAGTGGCTATGCCATCACCATGTCGATGACATCATGATGGTTACGAAGTCAACGGCAATGACATAACAATGTCTATGAAACTACAGTGGCTTTGACCTTACAATATATATGATGTTATAGTCGCTGTGATTTCACAATGGCTATGCCATCACAATGGCTATGACATCACAGTTTCTATGACATCATAGTGGCTATGACGTTCCAATGGCTATGACATCAAAATGGCTATGACCTGAAATTTGCATTGACTTAAATATATCTGTGTCATTACAGTGCCTGTGACGTTACAATGGCTGTGACATTTTCGGGCTATGACGGTGCAATTCCTGTGGCATTGTAGGTAGCTATGACTTTTCAATGGCTAGGACATTGATGTGGCCATGAGCTTTCAATGGCTATGACGTCACAATGCCTACGACCTAACAATGGCTATGACGCCACAGTGGCTATTACAGGACAGCGGAAATGACTATACTATCTCTATGACATTGTGGTGCCTATCACGTTACGATGGCTGTTACATTATAGTGGCTATGCCATCACCATGTCTATGACATCATGATGGTTACGAAGTCAACGGCAATGACATAACAATGTCTATGAAACTACAGTGGCTTTGACCTTACAATATATATGATGTTAGAGTCGCTGTGATGTCACAATGGCTATGCCATCACAATGGCTATGACGTCACAATGGCTCTGACATCACAGTTTCTATGACATCATAGTGGCTATGACGTTCCAATGGCTATGACATCAAAATGGCTATGACCTGAAATTTGCATTGACTTAAATATGTCTGTGTCATTACAGTGCCTGTGACGTTACAATGGCTGAGACATTTTCGTATCTATGACGATGCAATTCCTGTGGCATTGTAGGTAGCTATGACTTTTCAATGGCTATGACATTGATGTGGCCATGAGCTTTCAATGGCTATGACGTCACAATGCCTACGACCTAACAATGGCTATGACGTCACAGTGGCTATTACAGGACAGCGGAAATGACTATACTATCTCTATGACATTGTGGTGCCTATCACGTTACGATGGCTGTAACATTATAGTGGCTATGCCATCACCATGGCTATGACATCATGATGGTTACGAAGTCAAAGGCAATGACATAACAATGTCTATGAAACTATAGTGGCTTTGACCTTACAATATATATGATGTTATAGTCGCTGTGATGTCACAATGGCTATGCCATCACAATGGCTATGACATCACAGTTTCTATGTCATCATAGTTGCTATGACGTTCCAATGGCTATGACATCAAAATGGCTATGACCTGAAATTTGCATTGACTTAAATATGTCTGTGCCATTACATGCCTGTGACGTTACAATGGCTGTGACATTTTCGTGGCTATGACGATGCAATTCCTGTGGCATTGTAGGTAGCTATGACTTTCAATAGCTATGACATTGATGTGGCCATGAGCTTTCAATGGCTATGACGTCACAATGCCTACGACCTAACAATGGCTATGACGTCACAGTGGCTATTACAGGACAGCGGAAATGACTATACTATCTCTATGACATTGTGGTGCCTATCACGTTACGATGGCTGTGACATTATAGTGGCTATGCCATCACCATGTCTATGACATCATGACGGTTACGACGTCAACGGCAATGACATAACAATGTCTATGAAACTACAGTGGCTTTGACCTTACAATATATATGATGTTAGAGTCGCTGTGATGTCACAATGGCTATGCCATCACAATGGCTTTGACATCACAATGGCTATGACATCACAGTTTCTGTGACATCATAGTGGCTATGACGTTCCAATGGCTATGACATCAAAATGGCTATGACCTGAAATTTGCATTGACTTAAATATGTCTGTGCCATTACATGCCTGTGACGTTACAATGGCTGAGACATTTTCGTGGCTATGACGATGCAATTCCTGTGGCATTGTAGGTAGCTATGACTTTCAATGGCTATGACATTGATGTGGCCATGAGCTTTCAATGGCTATGACGTCACAATGCCTACGACCTAACAATGGCTATGACGTCACAGTGGCTATTACAGGACAGCGGAAATGACTATACTATCTCTATGACATTGTGGTGCCTATCACGTTACGATGGCTGTGACATTATAGTGGCTATGCCATCACCATGTCTATGACATCATGACGGTTACGACGTCAACGGCAATGACATAACAATGTCTATGAAACTACAGTGGCTTTGACCTTACAATATATATGATGTTAGAGTCGCTGTGATGTCACAATGGCTATGCCATCACAATGGCTATGACATCACAATGGCTATGACATCACAGTTTCTGTGACATCATAGTGGCCATGACGTTCCAATCGCTATGACATCAAAACGGCTATGACCTGAAATTTGCATTGACTTAAATATGTCTGTGTCATTACAGTGCCTGTGACGTTACAATGGCTGAGACATTTTCGTGGCTATGACGATGCAATTCCTGTGGCATTGTAGGTAGCTATGACTTTTCAATGGCTATGACATTGATGTGGCCATGAGCTTTCAATGGCTATGACGTCACAATGCCTACGACCTAACAATGGCTATGACGTCACAGTGGCTATTACAGGACAGCGGAAATTACTATACTATCTCTATGACATTGTAGTGCCTATCACGTTACGATGGCTGTGACATTATAGTGGCTATGCCATCACCATGTCTATGACATCATGACGGTTACGACGTCAATGGCAATGACATAACAATGTCTATGAAACTACAGTGGCTTTGACCTTACAATATATATGATGTTAGAGTCGCTGTGATGTCACAATGGCTATGCCATCACAATGGCTATGCCATCACAATGGCTATGACATCACAGTTTCTATGACATCATAGTGGCTGTGACGTTCCAATGGCTATGACATCAAAATGGCTATGACCTGAAATTTGCATTGACTTAAATATGTCTGTGTCATTACAGTGCCTGTGACGTTACAATGGCTGAGACATTTTCGTATCTATGACGATGCAATTCCTGTGGCATTGTAGGTAGCTATGACTTTTCAATGGCTATGACATTGATGTGGCCATGAGCTTTCAATGGCTATGACGTCACAATGCCTACGACCTTACAATGGCTATGACGTCACAGTGGCTATTACAGGACAGCGGAAATGACTATACTATCTCTATGACATTGTGGTGCCTATCACGTTACGATGGCTGTAACATTATAGTGGCTATGCCATCACCATGGCTATGACATCATGATGGTTACGAAGTCAAAGGCAATGACATAACAATGTCTATGAAACTACAGTGGCTTTGACCTTACAATATATATGATGTTAGAGTCGCTGTGATGTCACAATGGCTATGCCATCACAATGGCTATGACATCACAGTTTCTATGTCATCATAGTTGCTATGACGTTCCAATGGCTATGACATCAAAATGGCTATGACCTGAAATTTGCATTGACTTAAATATGTCTGTGCCATTACATGCCTGTGACGTTACAATGGCTGTGACATTTTCGTGGCTATGACGATGCAATTCCTGTGGCATTGTAGGTAGCTATGACTTTCAATGGCTATGACATTGATGTGGCCATGAGCTTTCAATGGCTATGACGTCACAATGCCTACGACCTAACAATGGCTATGACGTCACAGTGGCTATTACAGGACAGCGGAAATGACTATACTATCTCTATGACATTGTGGTGCCTATCAAGTTACGATGGCTGTGACATTATAGTGGCTATGCCATCACCATGTCTATGACATCATGACGGTTACGAGGTCAACGGCAATGACATAACAATGTCTATGAAACTACAGTGGCTTTGACCTTACAATATATATGATGTTAGAGTCGCTGTGATGTCACAATGGCTATGCCATCACAATGGCTATGACATCACAATGGCTATGACATCACAGTTTCTGTGACATCATAGTGGCCATGACGTTCCAATCGCTATGACATCAAAACGGCTATGACCTGAAATTTGCATTGACTTAAATATGTCTGTGTCATTACAGTGCCTGTGACGTTACAATGGCTGAGACATTTTCGTGGCTATGACGATGCAATTCCTGTGGCATTGTAGGTAGCTATGACTTTTCAATGGCTATGACATTGATGTGGCCATGAGCTTTCAATGGCTATGACGTCACAATGCCTACGACCTAACAATGGCTATGACGTCACAGTGGCTATTACAGGACATCGGAAATTACTATACTATCTCTATGACATTGTGGTGCCTATCACGTTACGATGGCTGTGACATTATAGTGGCTATGCCATCACCATGTCTATGACATCATGACGGTTACGACGTCAATGGCAATGACATAACAATGTCTATGAAACTACAGTGGCTTTGACCTTACAATATATATGATGTTAGAGTCGCTGTGATGTCACAATGGCTATGGCATCACAATGGCTATGCCATCACAATGGCTATGACATCACAGTTTCTATGACATCATAGTGGCTGTGACGTTCCAATGGCTATGACATCAAAATGGCTATGACCTGAAATTTGCATTGACTGAAATATGTCCTTGTCATTACAGTGCCTGTGACGTTACAATGGCTGTGACATTTTCGTGGCTATGACGATGCAATTCCTGTGGCATTGTAGGTAGCTATGACTTTTCAATGGCTAGGACATTGATGTGGCCATGAGCTTTCAATGGCTATGACGTCACAATGCCTACGACCTAACAATGGCTATGACGCCACAGTGGCTATTACAGGACAGCGGAAATGACTATACTATCTCTATGACATTGTGGTGCCTATCACGTTATGATGGCTGTGACATTATAGTGGCTATGCCATCACCATGTCTATGACATCATGATGGTTACGAAGTCAACGGCAATGACATAACAATGTCTATGAAACTACAGTGGCTTTGACCTTACAATATATATGACGTTATAGTCGCTGTGATGTCACAATGGCTATGCCATCACAATGGCTATGACATCACAGTTTCTATGACATCATAGTGGCTATGACGTTCCAATGGCTATGACATCAAAATGGCTATGACCTGAAATTTGCATTGACTTAAATATGTCTGTGCCATTACATGCCTGTGACGTTACAATGGCTGTGACATTTTCGTGGCTATGACGATGCAATTCCTGTGGCATTGTAGGTAGCTATGACTTTCAATGGCTATGACATTGATGTGGCCATGAGCTTTCAATGGCTATGACGTCACAATGCCTACGACCTAACAATGGCTATGACGTCACAGTGGCTATTACAGGACAGCGGAAATTACTATACTATCTCTATGACATTGTGGTGCCTATCACGTTACGATGGCTGTGACATTATAGTGGCTATGCCATCACCATGTCTATGACATCATGACGGTTACGACGTCAACGGCAATGACATAACAATGTCTATGAAACTACAGTGGCTTTGACCTTACAATATATATGATGTTATAGTCGCTGTGATGTCACAATGGCTATGCCATCACAACGGCTATGCCATCACAATGGCTATGACATCACAGTTTCTATGACATCATAGTGGCTATGACGTTCCAATGGCTATGACATCAAAATGGCTATGACCTGAAATTTGCATTGACTTAAATGTGTCTGTGTCATTACAGTGCCTGTGACGTTACAATGGCTGAGACATTTTCGTGGCTATGACGATGCAATTCCTGTGGCATTGTAGGTAGCTATGACTTTTCAATGGCTATGACATTGATGTGGCCATGAGCTTTCAATGGCTATGACGTCACAATGCCTACGACCTAACAATGGCTATGACGTCACAGTGGCTATTACAGGACAGCGGAAATTACTATACTATCTCTATGACATTGTGGTGCCTATCACGTTACGATGGCTGTGACATTATAGTGGCTATGCCATCACCATGGCTATGACATCATGATGGTTACGAACTCAAAGGCAATGACATAACAATGTCTATGAAACTACAGTGGCTTTGACCTTACAATATATATGATGTTAGAGTCGCTGTGATGTCACAATGGCTATCCCATCACAATGGCTATGCCATCACAATGGCTATGACATCACAGTTTCTATGACATCATAGTGGCTGTGACGTTCCAATGGCTATGACATCAAAATGGCTATGACCTGAAATTTGCATTGACTGAAATATGTCCTTGTCATTACAGTGCCTGTGACGTTACAATGGCTGTGACATTTTCGTGGCTATGACGATGCAATTCCTGTGGCATTGTAGGTAGCTATGACTTTTCAATGGCTAGGACATTGATGTGGCCATGAGCTTTCAATGGCTATGACGTCACAATGCCTACGACCTAACAATGGCTATGACGCCACAGTGGCTATTACAGGAAAGCGGACATGACTATACTATCTCTATGACATTGTGGTGCCTATCACGTTACGATGGCTGTGACATTATAGTGGCTATGCCATCACCATGTCTATGACATCATGACGGTTACGACGTCAACGGCAATGACATAACAATGTCTATGAAACTACAGTGGCTTTGACCTTACAATATATATGATGTTATAGTCGCTGTGATGTCACAATGGCTATGCCATCACAACGGCTATGCCATCACAATGGCTATGACATCACAGTTTCTATGACATCATAGTGGCTATGACGTTCCAATGGCTATGACATCAAAATGGCTATGACCTGAAATTTGCATTGACTTAAATGTGTCTGTGTCATTACAGTGCCTGTGACGTTACAATGGCTGAGACATTTTCGTGGCTATGACGATGCAATTCCTGTGGCATTGTAGGTAGCTATGACTTTTCAATGGCTATGACATTGATGTGGCCATGAGCTTTCAATGGCTATGACGTCACAATGCCTACGACCTAACAATGGCTATGACGTCACAGTGGCTATTACAGGACAGCGGAAATGACTATACTATCTCTATGACATTGTGGTGCCTATCACGTTACGATGGCTGTGACATTATAGTGGCTATGCCATCACCATGGCTATGACATCATGATGGTTACGAACTCAAAGGCAATGACATAACAATGTCTATGAAACTACAGTGGCTTTGACCTTACAATATATATGATGTTAGAGTCGCTGTGATGTCACAATGGCTATCCCATCTTAATGGCTATGCCATCACAATGGCTATGACATCACAGTTTCTATGACATCATAGTGGCTGTGACGTTCCAATGGCTATGACATCAAAATGGCTATGACCTGAAATTTGCATTGACTGAAATATGTCCTTGTCATTACAGTGCCTGTGACGTTACAATGGCTGTGACATTTTCGTGGCTATGACGATGCAATTCCTGTGGCATTGTAGGTAGCTATGACTTTTCAATGGCTAGGACATTGATGTGGCCATGAGCTTTCAATGGCTATGACGTCACAATGCCTACGACCTAACAATGGCTATGACGCCACAGTGGCTATTACAGGACAGCGGAAATGACTATACTATCTCTATGACATTGTGGTGCCTATCACGTTACGATGGCTGTGACATTATAGTGGCTATGCCATCACCATGTCTATGACATCATGATGGTTACGAAGTCAACGGCAATGACATAACAATGTCTATGAAACTACAGTGGCTTTGACCTTACAATATATATGATGTTAGAGTCGCTGTGATGTCACAATGGCTATGCCATCACAATGGCTATGACGTCACAATGGCTCTGACATCACAGTTTCTATGACATCATAGTGGCTATGACGTTCCAATGGCTATGACATCAAAATGGCTATGACCTGAAATTTGCATTGACTTAAATATGTCTGTGTCATTACAGTGCCTGTGACGTTACAATGGCTGAGACATTTTCGTATCAATGACGATGCAATTCCTGTGGCATTGTAGGTAGCTATGACTTTTCAATGGCTATGACATTGATGTGGCCATGAGCTTTCAATGGCTATGACGTCACAATGCCTACGACCTAACAATGGCTATGACGTCACAGTGGCTATTACAGGACAGCGGAAATGACTATACTATCTCTATGACATTGTGGTGCCTATCACGTTACGATGGCTGTGACATTATAGTGGCTATGCCATCACCATGGCTATGACATCATGATGGTTACGAACTCAAAGGCAATGACATAACAATGTCTATGAAACTACAGTGGCTTTGACCTTACAATATATATGATGTTAGAGTCGCTGTGATGTCACAATGGCTATCCCATCACAATGGCTATGCCATCACAATGGCTATGACATCACAGTTTCTATGACATCATAGTGGCTGTGACGTTCCAATGGCTATGACATCAAAATGGCTATGACCTGAAATTTGCATTGACTGAAATATGTCCTTGTCATTACAGTGCCTGTGACGTTACAATGGCTGTGACATTTTCGTGGCTATGACGATGCAATTCCTGTGGCATTGTAGGTAGCTATGACTTTTCAATGGCTAGGACATTGATGTGGCCATGAGCTTTCAATGGCTATGACGTCACAATGCCTACGACCTAACAATGGCTATGACGCCACAGTGGCTATTACAGGACAGCGGAAATGACTATACTATCTCTATGACATTGTGGTGCCTATCACGTTATGATGGCTGTGACATTATAGTGGCTATGCCATCACCATGTCTATGACATCATGATGGTTACGAAGTCAACGGCAATGACATAACAATGTCTATGAAACTACAGTGGCTTTGACCTTACAATATATATGACGTTATAGTCGCTGTGATGTCACAATGGCTATGCCATCACAATGGCTATGACATCACAGTTTCTATGACATCATAGTGGCTATGACGTTCCAATGGCTATGACATCAAAATGGCTATGACCTGAAATTTGCATTGACTTAAATATGTCTGTGCCATTACATGCCTGTGACGTTACAATGGCTGTGACATTTTCGTGGCTATGACGATGCAATTCCTGTGGCATTGTAGGTAGCTATGACTTTCAATGGCTATGACATTGATGTGGCCATGAGCTTTCAATGGCTATGACGTCACAATGCCTACGACCTAACAATGGCTATGACGTCACAGTGGCTATTACAGGACAGCGGAAATTACTATACTATCTCTATGACATTGTGGTGCCTATCACGTTACGATGGCTGTGACATTATAGTGGCTATGCCATCACCATGTCTATGACATCATGACGGTTACGACGTCAACGGCAATGACATAACAATGTCTATGAAACTACAGTGGCTTTGACCTTACAATATATATGATGTTATAGTCGCTGTGATGTCACAATGGCTATGCCATCACAACGGCTATGCCATCACAATGGCTATGACATCACAGTTTCTATGACATCATAGTGGCTATGACGTTCCAATGGCTATGACATCAAAATGGCTATGACCTGAAATTTGCATTGACTTAAATGTGTCTGTGTCATTACAGTGCCTGTGACGTTACAATGGCTGAGACATTTTCGTGGCTATGACGATGCAATTCCTGTGGCATTGTAGGTAGCTATGACTTTTCAATGGCTATGACATTGATGTGGCCATGAGCTTTCAATGGCTATGACGTCACAATGCCTACGACCTAACAATGGCTATGACGTCACAGTGGCTATTACAGGACAGCGGAAATTACTATACTATCTCTATGACATTGTGGTGCCTATCACGTTACGATGGCTGTGACATTATAGTGGCTATGCCATCACCATGGCTATGACATCATGATGGTTACGAACTCAAAGGCAATGACATAACAATGTCTATGAAACTACAGTGGCTTTGACCTTACAATATATATGATGTTAGAGTCGCTGTGATGTCACAATGGCTATCCCATCACAATGGCTATGCCATCACAATGGCTATGACATCACAGTTTCTATGACATCATAGTGGCTGTGACGTTCCAATGGCTATGACATCAAAATGGCTATGACCTGAAATTTGCATTGACTGAAATATGTCCTTGTCATTACAGTGCCTGTGACGTTACAATGGCTGTGACATTTTCGTGGCTATGACGATGCAATTCCTGTGGCATTGTAGGTAGCTATGACTTTTCAATGGCTAGGACATTGATGTGGCCATGAGCTTTCAATGGCTATGACGTCACAATGCCTACGACCTAACAATGGCTATGACGCCACAGTGGCTATTACAGGAAAGCGGACATGACTATACTATCTCTATGACATTGTGGTGCCTATCACGTTACGATGGCTGTGACATTATAGTGGCTATGCCATCACCATGTCTATGACATCATGACGGTTACGACGTCAACGGCAATGACATAACAATGTCTATGAAACTACAGTGGCTTTGACCTTACAATATATATGATGTTATAGTCGCTGTGATGTCACAATGGCTATGCCATCACAACGGCTATGCCATCACAATGGCTATGACATCACAGTTTCTATGACATCATAGTGGCTATGACGTTCCAATGGCTATGACATCAAAATGGCTATGACCTGAAATTTGCATTGACTTAAATGTGTCTGTGTCATTACAGTGCCTGTGACGTTACAATGGCTGAGACATTTTCGTGGCTATGACGATGCAATTCCTGTGGCATTGTAGGTAGCTATGACTTTTCAATGGCTATGACATTGATGTGGCCATGAGCTTTCAATGGCTATGACGTCACAATGCCTACGACCTAACAATGGCTATGACGTCACAGTGGCTATTACAGGACAGCGGAAATGACTATACTATCTCTATGACATTGTGGTGCCTATCACGTTACGATGGCTGTGACATTATAGTGGCTATGCCATCACCATGGCTATGACATCATGATGGTTACGAACTCAAAGGCAATGACATAACAATGTCTATGAAACTACAGTGGCTTTGACCTTACAATATATATGATGTTAGAGTCGCTGTGATGTCACAATGGCTATCCCATCTTAATGGCTATGCCATCACAATGGCTATGACATCACAGTTTCTATGACATCATAGTGGCTGTGAAGTTCCAATGGCTATGACATCAAAATGGCTATGACCTGAAATTTGCATTGACTGAAATATGTCCTTGTCATTACAGTGCCTGTGACGTTACAATGGCTGTGACATTTTCGTGGCTATGACGATGCAATTCCTGTGGCATTGTAGGTAGCTATGACTTTTCAATGGCTAGGACATTGATGTGGCCATGAGCTTTCAATGGCTATGACGTCACAATGCCTACGACCTAACAATGGCTATGACGCCACAGTGGCTATTACAGGACAGCGGAAATGACTATACTATCTCTATGACATTGTGGTGCCTATCACGTTACGATGGCTGTGACATTATAGTGGCTATGCCATCACCATGTCTATGACATCATGATGGTTACGAAGTCAACGGCAATGACATAACAATGTCTATGAAACTACAGTGGCTTTGACCTTACAATATATATGATGTTAGAGTCGCTGTGATGTCACAATGGCTATGCCATCACAATGGCTATGACGTCACAATGGCTCTGACATCACAGTTTCTATGACATCATAGTGGCTATGACGTTCCAATGGCTATGACATCAAAATGGCTATGACCTGAAATTTGCATTGACTTAAATATGTCTGTGTCATTACAGTGCCTGTGACGTTACAATGGCTGAGACATTTTCGTATCAATGACGATGCAATTCCTGTGGCATTGTAGGTAGCTATGACTTTTCAATGGCTATGACATTGATGTGGCCATGAGCTTTCAATGGCTATGACGTCACAATGCCTACGACCTAACAATGGCTATGACGTCACAGTGGCTATTACAGGACAGCGGAAATGACTATACTATCTCTATGACATTGTGGTGCCTATCACGTTACGATGGCTGTGACATTATAGTGGCTATGCCATCACCATGGCTATGACATCATGATGGTTACGAACTCAAAGGCAATGACATAACAATGTCTATGAAACTACAGTGGCTTTGACCTTACAATATATATGATGTTAGAGTCGCTGTGATGTCACAATGGCTATCCCATCACAATGGCTATGCCATCACAATGGCTATGACATCACAGTTTCTATGACATCATAGTGGCTGTGACGTTCCAATGGCTATGACATCAAAATGGCTATGACCTGAAATTTGCATTGACTGAAATATGTCCTTGTCATTACAGTGCCTGTGACGTTACAATGGCTGTGACATTTTCGTGGCTATGACGATGCAATTCCTGTGGCATTGTAGGTAGCTATGACTTTTCAATGGCTAGGACATTGATGTGGCCATGAGCTTTCAATGGCTATGACGTCACAATGCCTACGACCTAACAATGGCTATGACGCCACAGTGGCTATTACAGGACAGCGGAAATGACTATACTATCTCTATGACATTGTGGTGCCTATCACGTTATGATGGCTGTGACATTATAGTGGCTATGCCATCACCATGTCTATGACATCATGATGGTTACGAAGTCAACGGCAATGACATAACAATGTCTATGAAACTACAGTGGCTTTGACCTTACAATATATATGACGTTATAGTCGCTGTGATGTCACAATGGCTATGCCATCACAATGGCTATGACATCACAGTTTCTATGACATCATAGTGGCTATGACGTTCCAATGGCTATGACATCAAAATGGCTATGACCTGAAATTTGCATTGACTTAAATATGTCTGTGCCATTACATGCCTGTGACGTTACAATGGCTGTGACATTTTCGTGGCTATGACGATGCAATTCCTGTGGCATTGTAGGTAGCTATGACTTTCAATGGCTATGACATTGATGTGGCCATGAGCTTTCAATGGCTATGACGTCACAATGCCTACGACCTAACAATGGCTATGACGTCACAGTGGCTATTACAGGACAGCGGAAATTACTATACTATCTCTATGACATTGTGGTGCCTATCACGTTACGATGGCTGTGACATTATAGTGGCTATGCCATCACCATGTCTATGACATCATGACGGTTACGACGTCAACGGCAATGACATAACAATGTCTATGAAACTACAGTGGCTTTGACCTTACAATATATATGATGTTATAGTCGCTGTGATGTCACAATGGCTATGCCATCACAACGGCTATGCCATCACAATGGCTATGACATCACAGTTTCTATGACATCATAGTGGCTATGACGTTCCAATGGCTATGACATCAAAATGGCTATGACCTGAAATTTGCATTGACTTAAATGTGTCTTTGTCATTACAGTGCCTGTGACGTTACAATGGCTGAGACATTTTCGTGGCTATGACGATGCAATTCCTGTGGCATTGTAGTTAGCTATGACTTTTCAATGGCTATGACATTGATGTGGCCATGAGCTTTCAATGGCTATGACGTCACAATGCCTACGACCTAACAATGGCTATGACGTCACAGTGGCTATTACAGGACAGCGGAAATTACTATACTATCTCTATGACATTGTGGTGCCTATCACGTTACGATGGCTGTGACATTATAGTGGCTATGCAATCACCATGTCTATGACATCATGACGGTTACGACGTCAATGGCAATGACATAACAATGTCTATGAAACTACAGTGGCTTTGACCTTACAATATATATGATGTTAGAGTCGCTGTGATGTCACAATGGCTATGCCATCACAATGGCTATGCCATCACAATGGCTATGACATCACAGTTTCTATGACATCATAGTGGCTGTGACGTTCCAATGGCTATGACATCAAAATGGCTATGACCTGAAATTTGCATTGACTTAAATATGTCTGTGTCATTACAGTGCCTGTGACGTTACAATGGCTGAGACATTTTCGTATCTATGACGATGCAATTCCTGTGGCATTGTAGGTAGCTATGACTTTTCAATGTCTATGACATTGATGTGGCCATGAGCTTTCAATGGCTATGACGTCACAATGCCTAGGACCTAACAATGGCTATGACGTCACAGTGGCTATTACAGGACAGCGGAAATGACTATACTATCTCTATGACATTGTGGTGCCTATTACGTTACGATGGCTGTAACATTATAGTGGCTATGCCATCACCATGGCTATGACATCATGATGGTTACGAAGTCAAAGGCAATGACATAACAATGTCTATGAAACTACAGTGGCTTTGACCTTACAATATATATGATGTTATAGTCGCTGTGATGTCACAATGGCTATGCCATCACAATGGCTATGACATCACAGTTTCTATGTCATCATAGTTGCTATGACGTTCCAATGGCTATGACATCAAAATGGCTATGACCTGAAATTTGCATTGACTTAAATATGTCTGTGCCATTACATGCCTGTGACGTTACAATGGCTGAGACATTTTCGTGGCTATGACGATGCAATTCCTGTGGCATTGTAGGTAGCTATGACTTTCAATGGCTATGACATTGATGTGGCCATGAGCTTTCAATGGCTATGACGTCACAATGCCTACGACCTAACAATGGCTATGACGTCACAGTGGCTATTACAGGACAGAGGAAATGACTATACTATCTCTATGACATTGTGGTGCCTATCACGTTACGATGGCTGTGACATTATAGTGGCTATGCCATCACCATGTCTATGACATCATGACGGTTACGACGTCAACGGCAATGACATAACAATGTCTATGAAACTACAGTGGCTTTGACCTTACAATATATATGATGTTAGAGTCGCTGTGATGTCACAATGGCTATGCCATCACAATGGCTATGACATCACAATGGCTATGACATCACAGTTTCTGTGACATCATAGTGGCCATGACGTTCCAATCGCTATGACATCAAAACGGCTATGACCTGAAATTTGCATTGACTTAAATATGTCTGTGTCATTACAGTGCCTGTGACGTTACAATGGCTGAGACATTTTCGTGGCTATGACGATGCAATTCCTGTGGCATTGTAGGTAGCTATGACTTTTCAATGGCTATGACATTGATGTGGCCATGAGCTTTCAATGGCTATGACGTCACAATGCCTACGACCTAACAATGGCTATGACGTCACAGTGGCTATTACAGGACAGCGGAAATTACTATACTATCTCTATGACATTGTGGTGCCTATCACGTTACGATGGCTGTGACATTATAGTGGCTATGCCATCACCATGGCTATGACATCATGATGGTTACGAACTCAAAGGCAATGACATAACAATGTCTATGAAACTACAGTGGCTTTGACCTTACAATATATATGATGTTAGAGTCGCTGTGATGTCACAATGGCTATCCCATCACAATGGCTATGCCATCACAATGGCTATGACATCACAGTTTCTATGACATCATAGTGGCTGTGACGTTCCAATGGCTATGACATCAAAATGGCTATGACCTGAAATTTGCATTGACTGAAATATGTCCTTGTCATTACATTGCCTGTGACGTTACAATGGCTGTGACATTTTCGTGGCTATGACGATGCAATTCCTGTGGCATTGTAGGTAGCTATGACTTTTCAATGGCTAGGACATTGATGTGGCCATGAGCTTTCAATGGCTATGACGTCACAATGCCTACGACCTAACAATGGCTATGACGCCACAGTGGCTATTACAGGAAAGCGGACATGACTATACTATCTCTATGACATTGTGGTGCCTATCACGTTACGATGGCTGTGACATTATAGTGGCTATGCCATCACCATGTCTATGACATCATGACGGTTACGACGTCAACGGCAATGACATAACAATGTCTATGAAACTACAGTGGCTTTGACCTTACAATATATATGATGTTATAGTCGCTGTGATGTCACAATGGCTATGCCATCACAACGGCTATGCCATCACAATGGCTATGACATCACAGTTTCTATGACATCATAGTGGCTATGACGTTCCAATGGCTATGACATCAAAATGGCTATGACCTGAAATTTGCATTGACTTAAATGTGTCTGTGTCATTACAGTGCCTGTGACGTTACAATGGCTGAGACATTTTCGTGGCTATGACGATGCAATTCCTGTGGCATTGTAGGTAGCTATGACTTTTCAATGGCTATGATATTGATGTGGCCATGAGCTTTCAATGGCTATGACGTCACAATGCCTACGACCTAACAATGGCTATGACGTCACAGTGGCTATTACAGGACAGCGGAAATGACTATACTATCTCTATGACATTGTGGTGCCTATCACGTTACGATGGCTGTGACATTATAGTGGCTATGCCATCACCATGGCTATGACATCATGATGGTTACGAACTCAAAGGCAATGACATAACAATGTCTATGAAACTACAGTGGCTTTGACCTTACAATATATATGATGTTAGAGTCGCTGTGATGTCACAATGGCTATCCCATCTTAATGGCTATGCCATCACAATGGCTATGACATCACAGTTTCTATGACATCATAGTGGCTGTGACGTTCCAATGGCTATGACATCAAAATGGCTATGACCTGAAATTTGCATTGACTGAAATATGTCCTTGTCATTACAGTGCCTGTGACGTTACAATGGCTGTGACATTTTCGTGGCTATGACGATGCAATTCCTGTGGCATTGTAGGTAGCTATGACTTTTCAATGGCTAGGACATTGATGTGGCCATGAGCTTTCAATGGCTATGACGTCACAATGCCTACGACCTAACAATGGCTATGACGCCACAGTGGCTATTACAGGACAGCGGAAATGACTATACTATCTCTATGACATTGTGGTGCCTATCACGTTACGATGGCTGTGACATTATAGTGGCTATGCCATCACCATGTCTATGACATCATGATGGTTACGAAGTCAACGGCAATGACATAACAATGTCTATGAAACTACAGTGGCTTTGACCTTACAATATATATGATGTTAGAGTCGCTGTGATGTCACAATGGCTATGCCATCACAATGGCTATGACGTCACAATGGCTCTGACATCACAGTTTCTATGACATCATAGTGGCTATGACGTTCCAATGGCTATGACATCAAAATGGCTATGACCTGAAATTTGCATTGACTTAAATATGTCTGTGTCATTACAGTGCCTGTGACGTTACAATGGCTGAGACATTTTCGTATCAATGACGATGCAATTCCTGTGGCATTGTAGGTAGCTATGACTTTTCAATGGCTATGACATTGATGTGGCCATGAGCTTTCAATGGCTATGACGTCACAATGCCTACGACCTAACAATGGCTATGACGTCACAGTGGCTATTACAGGACAGCGGAAATGACTATACTATCTCTATGACATTGTGGTGCCTATCACGTTACGATGGCTGTAACATTATAGTGGCTATGCCATCACCATGGCTATGACATCATGATGGTTACGAAGTCAAAGGCAATGACATAACAATGTCTATGAAACTACAGTGGCTTTGACCTTACAATATATATGATGTTATAGTCGCTGTGATGTCACAATGGCTATGCCATCACAATGGCTATGACATCACAGTTTCTATGTCATCATAGTTGCTATGACGTTCCAATGGCTATGACATCAAAATGGCTATGACCTGAAATTTGCATTGACTTAAATATGTCTGTGCCATTACATGCCTGTGACGTTACAATGGCTGTGACATTTTCGTGGCTATGACGATGCAATTCCTGTGGCATTGTAGGTAGCTATGACTTTCAATAGCTATGACATTGATGTGGCCATGAGCTTTCAATGGCTATGACGTCACAATGCCTACGACCTAACAATGGCTATGACGTCACAGTGGCTATTACAGGACAGCGGAAATGACTATACTATCTCTATGACATTGTGGTGCCTATCACGTTACGATGGCTGTGACATTATAGTGGCTATGCCATCACCATGTCTATGACATCATGACGGTTACGACGTCAACGGCAATGACATAACAATGTCTATGAAACTACAGTGGCTTTGACCTTACAATATATATGATGTTAGAGTCGCTGTGATGTCACAATGGCTATGCCATCACAATGGCTTTGACATCACAATGGCTATGACATCACAGTTTCTGTGACATCATAGTGGCTATGACGTTCCAATGGCTATGACATCAAAATGGCTATGACCTGAAATTTGCATTGACTTAAATATGTCTGTGCCATTACATGCCTGTGACGTTACAATGGCTGAGACATTTTCGTGGCTATGACGATGCAATTCCTGTGGCATTGTAGGTAGCTATGACTTTCAATGGCTATGACATTGATGTGGCCATGAGCTTTCAATGGCTATGACGTCACAATGCCTACGACCTAACAATGGCTATGACGTCACAGTGGCTATTACAGGACAGCGGAAATGACTATACTATCTCTATGACATTGTGGTGCCTATCACGTTACGATGGCTGTGACATTATAGTGGCTATGCCATCACCATGTCTATGACATCATGACGGTTACGACGTCAACGGCAATGACATAACAATGTCTATGAAACTACAGTGGCTTTGACCTTACAATATATATGATGTTAGAGTCGCTGTGATGTCACAATGGCTATGCCATCACAATGGCTATGACATCACAATGGCTATGACATCACAGTTTCTGTGACATCATAGTGGCCATGACGTTCCAATCGCTATGACATCAAAACGGCTATGACCTGAAATTTGCATTGACTTAAATATGTCTGTGTCATTACAGTGCCTGTGACGTTACAATGGCTGAGACATTTTCGTGGCTATGACGATGCAATTCCTGTGGCATTGTAGGTAGCTATGACTTTTCAATGGCTATGACATTGATGTGGCCATGAGCTTTCAATGGCTATGACGTCACAATGCCTACGACCTAACAATGGCTATGACGTCACAGTGGCTATTACAGGACAGCGGAAATTACTATACTATCTCTATGACATTGTAGTGCCTATCACGTTACGATGGCTGTGACATTATAGTGGCTATGCCATCACCATGTCTATGACATCATGACGGTTACGACGTCAATGGCAATGACATAACAATGTCTATGAAACTACAGTGGCTTTGACCTTACAATATATATGATGTTAGAGTCGCTGTGATGTCACAATGGCTATGCCATCACAATGGCTATGCCATCACAATGGCTATGACATCACAGTTTCTATGACATCATAGTGGCTGTGACGTTCCAATGGCTATGACATCAAAATGGCTATGACCTGAAATTTGCATTGACTTAAATATGTCTGTGTCATTACAGTGCCTGTGACGTTACAATGGCTGAGACATTTTCGTATCTATGACGATGCAATTCCTGTGGCATTGTAGGTAGCTATGACTTTTCAATGGCTATGACATTGATGTGGCCATGAGCTTTCAATGGCTATGACGTCACAATGCCTACGACCTAACAATGGCTATGACGTCACAGTGGCTATTACAGGACAGCGGAAATGACTATACTATCTCTATGACATTGTGGTGCCTATCACGTTACGATGGCTGTAACATTATAGTGGCTATGCCATCACCATGGCTATGACATCATGATGGTTACGAAGTCAAAGGCAATGACATAACAATGTCTATGAAACTACAGTGGCTTTGACCTTACAATATATATGATGTTATAGTCGCTGTGATGTCACAATGGCTATGCCATCACAATGGCTATGACATCACAGTTTCTATGTCATCATAGTTGCTATGACGTTCCAATGGCTATGACATCAAAATGGCTATGACCTGAAATTTGCATTGACTTAAATATGTCTGTGCCATTACATGCCTGTGACGTTACAATGGCTGTGACATTTTCGTGGCTATGACGATGCAATTCCTGTGGCATTGTAGGTAGCTATGACTTTCAATGGCTATGACATTGATGTGGCCATGAGCTTTCAATGGCTATGACGTCACAATGCCTACGACCTAACAATGGCTATGACGTCACAGTGGCTATTACAGGACAGCGGAAATGACTATACTATCTCTATGACATTGTGGTGCCTATCAAGTTACGATGGCTGTGACATTATAGTGGCTATGCCATCACCATGTCTATGACATCATGACGGTTACGAGGTCAACGGCAATGACATAACAATGTCTATGAAACTACAGTGGCTTTGACCTTACAATATATATGATGTTAGAGTCGCTGTGATGTCACAATGGCTATGCCATCACAATGGCTATGACATCACAATGGCTATGACATCACAGTTTCTGTGACATCATAGTGGCCATGACGTTCCAATCGCTATGACATCAAAACGGCTATGACCTGAAATTTGCATTGACTTAAATATGTCTGTGTCATTACAGTGCCTGTGACGTTACAATGGCTGAGACATTTTCGTGGCTATGACGATGCAATTCCTGTGGCATTGTAGGTAGCTATGACTTTTCAATGGCTATGACATTGATGTGGCCATGAGCTTTCAATGGCTATGACGTCACAATGCCTACGACCTAACAATGGCTATGACGTCACAGTGGCTATTACAGGACATCGGAAATTACTATACTATCTCTATGACATTGTGGTGCCTATCACGTTACGATGGCTGTGACATTATAGTGGCTATGCCATCACCATGTCTATGACATCATGACGGTTACGACGTCAATGGCAATGACATAACAATGTCTATGAAACTACAGTGGCTTTGACCTTACAATATATATGATGTTAGAGTCGCTGTGATGTCACAATGGCTATGGCATCACAATGGCTATGCCATCACAATGGCTATGACATCACAGTTTCTATGACATCATAGTGGCTGTGACGTTCCAATGGCTATGACATCAAAATGGCTATGACCTGAAATTTGCATTGACTTAAATATATCTGTGTCATTACAGTGCCTGTGACGTTACAATGGCTGTGACATTTTCGGGCTATGACGATGCAATTCCTGTGGCATTGTAGGTAGCTATGACTTTTCAATGGCTAGGACATTGATGTGGCCATGAGCTTTCAATGGCTATGACGTCACAATGCCTACGACCTAACAATGGCTATGACGCCACAGTGGCTATTACAGGACAGCGGAAATGACTATACTATCTCTATGACATTGTGGTGCCTATCACGTTACGATGGCTGTGACATTATAGTGGCTATGCCATCACCATGTCTATGAGATCATGATGGTTACGAAGTCAACGGCAATGATATAACAATGTCTATGAAACTACAGTGGCTTTGACCTTACAATATATATGATGTTAGAGTTGCTGTGATGTCACAATGGCTATGCCATCACAATGGCTATGACGTCACAATGGCTCTGACATCACAGTTTCTATGACATCATAGTGGCTATGACGTTCCAATGGCTATGACATCAAAATGGCTATGACCTGAAATTTGCATTGACTTAAATATGTCTGTGTCATTACAGTGCCTGTGACGTTACAATGGCTGAGACATTTTCGTGGCTATGACGATGCAATTCCTGTGGCATTGTAGGTAGCTATGACTTTTCAATGGCTATGACATTGATGTGGCCATGAGCTTTCAATGGCTATGACGTCACAATGCCTACGACCTAACAATGGCTATGACGTCACAGTGGCTATTACAGGACAGCGGAAATGACTATACTATCTCTATGACATTGTGGTGCCTATCACGTTACGATGGCTGTGACATTATAGTGGCTATGCCATCACCATGGCTATGACATCATGATGGTTACGAACTCAAAGGCAATGACATAACAATGTCTATGAAACTACAGTGGCTTTGACCTTACAATATATATGATGTTAGAGTCGCTGTGATGTCACAATGGCTATCCCATCACAATGGCTATGCCATCACAATGGCTATGACATCACAGTTTCTATGACATCATAGTGGCTGTGACGTTCCAATGGCTATGACATCAAAATGGCTATGACCTGAAATTTGCATTGACTGAAATATGTCCTTGTCATTACAGTGCCTGTGACGTTACAATGGCTGTGACATTTTCGTGGCTATGACGATGCAATTCCTGTGGCATTGTAGGTAGCTATGACTTTTCAATGGCTAGGACATTGATGTGGCCATGAGCTTTCAATGGCTATGACGTCACAATGCCTACGACCTAACAATGGCTATGACGCCACAGTGGCTATTACAGGACAGCGGAAATGACTATACTATCTCTATGACATTGTGGTGCCTATCACGTTATGATGGCTGTGACATTATAGTGGCTATGCCATCACCATGTCTATGACATCATGATGGTTACGAAGTCAACGGCAATGACATAACAATGTCTATGAAACTACAGTGGCTTTGACCTTACAATATATATGACGTTATAGTCGCTGTGATGTCACAATGGCTATGCCATCACAATGGCTATGACATCACAGTTTCTATGACATCATAGTGGCTATGATGTTCCAATGGCTATGACATCAAAATGGCTATGACCTGAAATTTGCATTGACTTAAATATGTCTGTGCCATTACATGCCTGTGACGTTACAATGGCTGTGACATTTTCGTGGCTATGACGATGCAATTCCTGTGGCATTGTAGGTAGCTATGACTTTCAATGGCTATGACATTGATGTGGCCATGAGCTTTCAATGGCTATGACGTCACAATGCCTACGACCTAACAATGGCTATGACGTCACAGTGGCTATTACAGGACAGCGGAAATTACTATACTATCTCTATGACATTGTGGTGCCTATCACGTTACGATGGCTGTGACATTATAGTGGCTATGCCATCACCATGTCTATGACATCATGACGGTTACGACGTCAACGGCAATGACATAACAATGTCTATGAAACTACAGTGGCTTTGACCTTACAATATATATGATGTTATAGTCGCTGTGATGTCACAATGGCTATGCCATCACAACGGCTATGCCATCACAATGGCTATGACATCACAGTTTCTATGACATCATAGTGGCTATGACTTTCCAATGGCTATGACATCAAAATGGCTATGACCTGAAATTTGCATTGACTTAAATGTGTCTGTGTCATTACAGTGCCTGTGACGTTACAATGGCTGAGACATTTTCGTGGCTATGACGATGCAATTCCTGTGGCATTGTAGTTAGCTATGACTTTTCAATGGCTATGACATTGATGTGGCCATGAGCTTTCAATGGCTATGACGTCACAATGCCTACGACCTAACAATGGCTATGACGTCACAGTGGCTATTACAGGACAGCGGAAATTACTATACTATCTCTATGACATTGTGGTGCCTATCACGTTACGATGGCTGTGACATTATAGTGGCTATGCAATCACCATGTCTATGACATCATGACGGTTACGACGTCAATGGCAATGACATAACAATGTCTATGAAACTACAGTGGCTTTGACCTTACAATATATATGATGTTAGAGTCGCTGTGATGTCACAATGGCTATGCCATCACAATGGCTATGCCATCACAATGGCTATGACATCACAGTTTCTATGACATCATAGTGGCTGTGACGTTCCAATGGCTATGACATCAAAATGGCTATGACCTGAAATTTGCATTGACTTAAATATGTCTGTGTCATTACAGTGCCTGTGACGTTACAATGGCTGAGACATTTTCGTATCTATGACGATGCAATTCCTGTGGCATTGTAGGTAGCTATGACTTTTCAATGGCTATGACATTGATGTGGCCATGAGCTTTCAATGGCTATGACGTCACAATGCCTAGGACCTAACAATGGCTATGACGTCACAGTGGCTATTACAGGACAGCGGAAATGACTATACTATCTCTATGACATTGTGGTGCCTATTACGTTACGATGGCTGTAACATTATAGTGGCTATGCCATCACCATGGCTATGACATCATGATGGTTACGAAGTCAAAGGCAATGACATAACAATGTCTATGAAACTACAGTGGCTTTGACCTTACAATATATATGATGTTATAGTCGCTGTGATGTCACAATGGCTATGCCATCACAATGGCTATGACATCACAGTTTCTATGTCATCATAGTTGCTATGACGTTCCAATGGCTATGACATCAAAATGGCTATGACCTGAAATTTGCATTGACTTAAATATGTCTGTGCCATTACATGCCTGTGACGTTACAATGGCTGAGACATTTTCGTGGCTATGACGATGCAATTCCTGTGGCATTGTAGGTAGCTATGACTTTCAATGGCTATGACATTGATGTGGCCATGAGCTTTCAATGGCTATGACGTCACAATGCCTACGACCTAACAATGGCTATGACGTCACAGTGGCTATTACAGGACAGAGGAAATGACTATACTATCTCTATGACATTGTGGTGCCTATCACGTTACGATGGCTGTGACATTATAGTGGCTATGCCATCACCATGTCTATGACATCATGACGGTTACGACGTCAACGGCAATGACATAACAATGTCTATGAAACTACAGTGGCTTTGACCTTACAATATATATGATGTTAGAGTCGCTGTGATGTCACAATGGCTATGCCATCACAATGGCTATGACATCACAATGGCTATGACATCACAGTTTCTGTGACATCATAGTGGCCATGACGTTCCAATCGCTATGACATCAAAACGGCTATGACCTGAAATTTGCATTGACTTAAATATGTCTGTGTCATTACAGTGCCTGTGACGTTACAATGGCTGAGACATTTTCGTGGCTATGACGATGCAATTCCTGTGGCATTGTAGGTAGCTATGACTTTTCAATGGCTATGACATTGATGTGGCCATGAGCTTTCAATGGCTATGACGTCACAATGCCTACGACCTAACAATGGCTATGACGTCACAGTGGCTATTACAGGACAGCGGAAATTACTATACTATCTCTATGACATTGTGGTGCCTATCACGTTACGATGGCTGTGACATTATAGTGGCTATGCCATCACCATGGCTATGACATCATGATGGTTACGAACTCAAAGGCAATGACATAACAATGTCTATGAAACTACAGTGGCTTTGACCTTACAATATATATGATGTTAGAGTCGCTGTGATGTCACAATGGCTATCCCATCACAATGGCTATGCCATCACAATGGCTATGACATCACAGTTTCTATGACATCATAGTGGCTGTGACGTTCCAATGGCTATGACATCAAAATGGCTATGACCTGAAATTTGCATTGACTGAAATATGTCCTTGTCATTACAGTGCCTGTGACGTTACAATGGCTGTGACATTTTCGTGGCTATGACGATGCAATTCCTGTGGCATTGTAGGTAGCTATGACTTTTCAATGGCTAGGACATTGATGTGGCCATGAGCTTTCAATGGCTATGACGTCACAATGCCTACGACCTAACAATGGCTATGACGCCACAGTGGCTATTACAGGAAAGCGGAAATGACTATACTATCTCTATGACATTGTGGTGCCTATCACGTTATGATGGCTGTGACATTATAGTGGCTATGCCATCACCATGTCTATGACATCATGATGGTTACGAAGTCAACGGCAATGACATAACAATGTCTATGAAACTACAGTGGCTTTGACCTTACAATATATATGACGTTATAGTCGCTGTGATGTCACAATGGCTATGCCATCACAATGGCTATGACATCACAGTTTTTATGACATCATAGTGGCTATGATGTTCCAATGGCTATGACATCAAAATGGCTATGACCTGAAATATGCATTGACTTAAATATGTCTGTGCCATTACATGCCTGTGACGTTACAATGGCTGTGACATTTTCGTGGCTATGACGATGCAATTCCTGTGGCATTGTAGGTAGCTATGACTTTCAATGGCTATGACATTGATGTGGCCATGAGCTTTCAATGGCTATGACGTCACAATGCCTACGACCTAACAATGGCTATGACGTCACAGTGGCTATTACAGGACAGCGGAAATAACTATACTATCTCTATGACATTGTGGTGCCTATCACGTTACGATGGCTGTGACATTATAGTGGCTATGCCATCACCATGTCTATGACATCATGACGGTTACGACGTCAACGGCAATGACATAACAATGTCTATGAAACTACAGTGGCTTTGACCTTACAATATATATGATGTTATAGTCGCTGTGATGTCACAATGGCTATGCCATCACAACGGCTATGCCATCACAATGGCTATGACATCACAGTTTCTATGACATCATAGTGGCTATGACGTTCCAATGGCTATGACATCAAAATGGCTATGACCTGAAATTTGCATTGACTTAAATGTGTCTGTGTCATTACAGTGCCTGTGACGTTACAATGGCTGAGACATTTTCGTGGCTATGACGATGCAATTCCTGTGGCATTGTAGGGAGCTATGACTTTTCAATGGCTATGACATTGATGTGGCCATGAGCTTTCAATGGCTATGACGTCACAATGCCTACGACCTAACAATGGCTATGACGTCACAGTGGCTATTACAGGACAGCGGAAATGACTATACTATCTCTATGACATTGTGGTGCCTATCACGTTACGATGGCTGTGACATTATAGTGGCTATGCCATCACCATGGCTATGACATCATGATGGTTACGAACTCAAAGGCAATGACATAACAATGTCTATGAAACTACAGTGGCTTTGACCTTACAATATATATGATGTTAGAGTCGCTGTGATGTCACAATGGCTATCCCATCACAATGGCTATGCCATCACAATGGCTATGACATCACAGTTTCTATGACATCATAGTGGCTGTGACGTTCCAATGGCTATGACATCAAAATGGCTATGACCTGAAATTTGCATTGACTGAAATATGTCCTTGTCATTACAGTGCCTGTGACGTTACAATGGCTGTGACATTTTCGTGGCTATGACGATGCAATTCCTGTGGCATTGTAGGTAGCTATGACTTTTCAATGGCTAGGACATTGATGTGGCCATGAGCTTTCAATGGCTATGACGTCACAATGCCTACGACCTAACAATGGCTATGACGCCACAGTGGCTATTACAGGACAGCGGAAATGACTATACTATCTCTATGACATTGTGGTGCCTATCACGTTACGATGGCTGTGACATTATAGTGGCTATGCCATCACCATGTCTATGACATCATGATGGTTACGAAGTCAACGGCAATGACATAACAATGTCTATGAAACTACAGTGGCTTTGACCTTACAATATATATGACGTTATAGTCGCTGTGATGTCACAATGGCTATGCCATCACAATGGCTATGACATCACAGTTTCTATGACATCATAGTGGCTATGATGTTCCAATGGCTATGACATCAAAATGGCTATGACCTGAAATTTGCATTGACTTAAATATGTCTGTGCCATTACATGCCTGTGACGTTACAATGGCTGTGACATTTTCGTGGCTATGACGATGCAATTCCTGTGGCATTGTAGGTAGCTATGACTTTCAATGGCTATGACATTGATGTGGCCATGAGCTTTCAATGGCTATGACGTCACAATGCCTACGACCTAACAATGGCTATGACGTCACAGTGGCTATTACAGGACAGCGGAAATGACTATACTATCTCTATGACATTGTGGTGCCTATCACGTTACGATGGCTGTGACATTATAGTGGCTATGCCATCACCATGTCTATGACATCATGACGGTTACGACGTCAACGGCAATGACATAACAATGTCTATGAAACTACAGTGGCTTTGACCTTACAATATATATGATGTTATAGTCGCTGTGATGTCACAATGGCTATGCCATCACAACGGCTATGCCATCACAATGGCTATGACATCACAGTTTCTATGACATCATAGTGGCTATGACGTTCCAATGGCTATGACATCAAAATGGCTATGACCTGAAATTTGCATTGACTTAAATGTGTCTGTGTCATTACAGTGCCTGTGACGTTACAATGGCTGAGACATTTTCGTGGCTATGACGATGCAATTCCTGTGGCATTGTAGGTAGCTATGACTTTTCAATGGCTATGACATTGATGTGGCCATGAGCTTTCAATGGCTATGACGTCACAATGCCTACGACCTAACAATGGCTATGACGTCACAGTGGCTATTACAGGACAGCGGAAATGACTATACTATCTCTATGACATTGTGGTGCCTATCACGTTACGATGGCTGTGACATTATAGTGGCTATGCAATCACCATGTCTATGACATCATGACGGTTACGACGTCAATGGCAATGACATAACAATGTCTATGAAACTACAGTGGCTTTGACCTTACAATATATATGATGTTAGAGTCGCTGTGATGTCACAATGGCTATGCCATCACAATGGCTATGCCATCACAATGGCTATGACATCACAGTTTCTATGACATCATAGTGGCTGTGACGTTCCAATGGCTATGACATCAAAATGGCTATGACCTGAAATTTGCATTGACTTAAATATGTCTGTGTCATTACAGTGCCTGTGACGTTACAATGGCTGAGACATTTTCGTATCTATGACGATGCAAATCCTGTGGCATTGTAGGTAGCTATGACTTTTCAATGGCTATGACATTGATGTGGCCATGAGTTTTCAATGGCTATGACGTCACAATGCCTAGGACCTAACAATGGCGATGACGTCACAGTGGCTATTACAGGACAGCGGAAATGACTATACTATCTCTATGACATTGTGGTGCCTATTACGTTACGATGGCTGTAACATTATAGTGGCTATGCCATCACCATGGCTATGACATCATGATGGTTACGAAGTCAAAGGCAATGACATAACAATGTCTATGAAACTACAGTGGCTTTGACCTTACAATATATATGATGTTATAGTCGCTGTGATGTCACAATGGCTATGCCATCACAATGGCTATGACATCACAGTTTCTATGTCATCATAGTTGCTATGACGTTCCAATGGCTATGACATCAAAATGGCTATGACCTGAAATTTGCATTGACTTAAATATGTCTGTGCCATTACATGCCTGTGACGTTACAATGGCTGTGACATTTTCGTGGCTATGACGATGCAATTCCTGTGGCATTGTAGGTAGCTATGACTTTCAATGGCTATGACATTGATGTGGCCATGAGCTTTCAATGGCTATGACGTCACAATGCCTACGACCTAACAATGGCTATGACGTCACAGTGGCTATTACAGGACAGCGGAAATGACTATACTATCTCTATGACATTGTGGTGCCTATCACGTTACGATGGCTGTGACATTATAGTGGCTATGCCATCACCATGTCTATGACATCATGACGGTTACGACGTCAACGGCAATGACATAACAATGTCTATGAAACTACAGTGGCTTTGACCTTACAATATATATGATGTTAGAGTCGCTGTGATGTCACAATGGCTATGCCATCACAATGGCTATGACATCACAATGGCTATGACATCACAGTTTCTGTGACATCATAGTGGCTATGACGTTCCAATGGCTATGACATCAAAATGGCTATGACCTGAAATTTGCATTGACTTAAATATGTCTGTGCCATTACATGCCTGTGACGTTACAATGGCTGAGACATTTTCGTGGCTATGACGATGCAATTCCTGTGGCATTGTAGGTAGCTATGACTTTCAATGGCTATGACATTGATGTGGCCATGAGCTTTCAATGGCTATGACGTCACAATGCCTACGACCTAACAATGGCTATGACGTCACAGTGGCTATTACAGGACAGCGGAAATGACTATACTATCTCTATGACATTGTGGTGCCTATCACGTTACGATGGCTGTGACATTATAGTGGCTATGCCATCACCATGTCTATGACATCATGACGGTTACGACGTCAACGGCAATGACATAACAATGTCTATGAAACTACAGTGGCTTTGACCTTACAATATATATGATGTTAGAGTCGCTGTGATGTCACAATGGCTATGCCATCACAATGGCTATGACATCACAATGGCTATGACATCACAGTTTCTGTGACATCATAGTGGCTATGACGTTCCAATGGCTATGACATCAAAATGGCTATGACCTGAAATTTGCATTGACTTAAATATGTCTGTGCCATTACATGCCTGTGACGTTACAATGGCTGAGACATTTTCGTGGCTATGACGATGCAATTCCTGTGGCATTGTAGGTAGCTATGACTTTCAATGGCTATGACATTGATGTGGCCATGAGCTTTCAATGGCTATGACGTCACAATGCCTACGACCTAACAATGGCTATGACGTCACAGTGGCTATTACAGGACAGCGGAAATGACTATACTATCTCTATGACATTGTGGTGCCTATCACGTTACGATGGCTGTGACATTATAGTGGCTATGCCATCACCATGTCTATGACATCATGACGGTTACGACGTCAACGGCAATGACATAACAATGTCTATGAAACTACAGTGGCTTTGACCTTACAATATATATGATGTTAGAGTCGCTGTGATGTCACAATGGCTATGCCATCACAATGGCTATGACATCACAATGGCTATGACATCACAGTTTCTGTGACATCATAGTGGCTATGACGTTCCAATGGCTATGACATCAAAATGGCTATGACCTGAAATTTGCATTGACTTAAATATGTCTGTGCCATTACATGCCTGTGACGTTACAATGGCTGAGACATTTTCGTGGCTATGACGATGCAATTCCTGTGGCATTGTAGGTAGCTATGACTTTCAATGGCTATGACATTGATGTGGCCATGAGCTTTCAATGGCTATGACGTCACAATGCCTACGACCTAACAATGGCTATGACGTCACAGTGGCTATTACAGGACAGCGGAAATGACTATACTATCTCTATGACATTGTGGTGCCTATCACGTTACGATGGCTGTGACATTATAGTGGCTATGCCATCACCATGTCTATGACATCATGACGGTTACGACGTCAACGGCAATGACATAACAATGTCTATGAAACTACAGTGGCTTTGACCTTACAATATATATGATGTTAGAGTCGCTGTGATGTCACAATGGCTATGCCATCACAATGGCTATGACATCACAATGGCTATGACATCACAGTTTCTGTGACATCATAGTGGCCATGACGTTCCAATCGCTATGACATCAAAACGGCTATGACCTGAAATTTGCATTGACTTAAATATGTCTGTGTCATTACAGTGCCTGTGACGTTACAATGGCTGAGACATTTTCGTGGCTATGACGATGCAATTCCTGTGGCATTGTAGGTAGCTATGACTTTTCAATGGCTATGACATTGATGTGGCCATGAGCTTTCAATGGCTATGACGTCACAATGCCTACGACCTAACAATGGCTATGACGTCACAGTGGCTATTACAGGACAGCGGAAATTACTATACTATCTCTATGACATTGTGGTGCCTATCACGTTACGATGGCTGTGACATTATAGTGGCTATGCCATCACCATGTCTATGACATCATGACGGTTACGACGTCAATGGCAATGACATAACAATGTCTATGAAACTACAGTGGCTTTGACCTTACAATATATATGATGTTAGAGTCGCTGTGATGTCACAATGGCTATGCCATCACAATGGCTATGCCATCACAATGGCTATGACATCACAGTTTCTATGACATCATAGTGGCTGTGACGTTCCAATGGCTATGACATCAAAATGGCTATGACCTGAAATTTGCATTGACTTAAATATATCTGTCTCATTACAGTGCCTGTGACGTTACAATGGCTGTGACATTTTCGGGCTATGACGATGCAATTCCTGTGGCATTGTAGGTAGCTATGACTTTTCAATGGCTAGGACATTGATGTGGCCATGAGCTTTCAATGGCTATGACGTCACAATGCCTACGACCTAACAATGGCTATGACGCCACAGTGGCTATTACAGGACAGCGGAAATGACTATACTATCTCTATGACATTGTGGTGCCTATCACGTTACGATGGCTGTGACATTATAGTGGCTATGCCATCACCATGTCTATGACATCATGACGGTTACGAAGTCAACGGCAATGATATAACAATGTCTATGAAACTACAGTGGCTTTGACCTTACAATATATATGATGTTAGAGTTGCTGTGATGTCACAATGGCTATGCCATCACAATGGCTATGACGTCACAATGGCTCTGACATCACAGTTTCTATGACATCATAGTGGCTATGACGTTCCAATGGCTATGACATGAAAACGGCTATGACCTGAAATTTGCATTGACTTAAATATGTCTGTGTCATTACAGTGCCTGTGACGTTACAATGGCTGAGACATTTTCGTGGCTATGACGATGCAATTCCTGTGGCATTGTAGGTAGCTATGACTTTTCAATGGCTATGACATTGATGTGGCCATGAGCTTTCAATGGCTATGACGTCACAATGCCTACGACCTAACAATGGCTATGACGTCACAGTGGCTATTACAGGACAGCGGAAATGACTATACTATCTCTATGACATTGTGGTGCCTATCACGTTACGATGGCTGTGACATTATAGTGGCTATGCCATCACCATGGCTATGACATCATGATGGTTACGAACTCAAAGGCAATGACATAACAATGTCTATGAAACTACAGTGGCTTTGACCTTACAATATATATGATGTTAGAGTCGCTGTGATGTCACAATGGCTATCCCATCACAATGGCTATGCCATCACAATGGCTATGACATCACAGTTTCTATGACATCATAGTGGCTGTGACGTTCCAATGGCTATGACATCAAAATGGCTATGACCTGAAATTTGCATTGACTGAAATATGTCCTTGTCATTACAGTGCCTGTGACGTTACAATGGCTGTGACATTTTCGTGGCTATGACGATGCAATTCCTGTGGCATTGTAGGTAGCTATGACTTTTCAATGGCTAGGACATTGATGTGGCCATGAGCTTTCAATGGCTATGACGTCACAATGCCTACGACCTAACAATGGCTATGACGCCACAGTGGCTATTACAGGACAGCGGAAATGACTATACTATCTCTATGACATTGTGGTGCCTATCACGTTACGATGGCTGTGACATTATAGTGGCTATGCCATCACCATGGCTATGACATCATGATGGTTACGAAGTCAACGGCAATGACATAACAATGTCTATGAAACTACAGTGGCTTTGACCTTACAATATATATGACGTTATAGTCGCTGTGATGTCACAATGGCTATGCCATCACAATGGCTATGACATCACAGTTTCTATGACATCATAGTGGCTATGACGTTCCAATGGCTATGACATCAAAATGGCTATGACCTGAAATTTGCATTGACTTAAATATGTCTGTGCCATTACATGCCTGTGACGTTACAATGGCTGTGACATTTTCGTGGCTATGACGATGCAATTCCTGTGGCATTGTAGGTAGCTATGACTTTCAATGGCTATGACATTGATGTGGCCATGAGCTTTCAATGGCTATGACGTCACAATGCCTACGACCTAACAATGGCTATGACGTCACAGTGGCTATTACAGGACAGCGGAAATGACTATACTATCTCTATGACATTGTGGTGCCTATCACGTTACGATGGCTGTGACATTATAGTGGCTATGCCATCACCATGTCTATGACATCATGACGGTTACGACGTCAACGGCAATGACATAACAATGTCTATGAAACTACAGTGGCTTTGACCTTACAATATATATGATGTTAGAGTCGCTGTGATGTCACAATGGCTATGCCATCACAATGGCTATGACATCACAATGGCTATGACATCACAGTTTCTGTGACATCATAGTGGCTATGACGTTCCAATGGCTATGACATCAAAATGGCTATGACCTGAAATTTGCATTGACTTAAATATGTCTGTGCCATTACATGCCTGTGACGTTACAATGGCTGAGACATTTTCGTGGCTATGACGATGCAATTCCTGTGGCATTGTAGGTAGCTATGACTTTCAATGGCTATGACATTGATGTGGCCATGAGCTTTCAATGGCTATGACGTCACAATGCCTACGACCTAACAATGGCTATGACGTCACAGTGGCTATTACAGGACAGCGGAAATGACTATACTATCTCTATGACATTGTGGTGCCTATCACGTTACGATGGCTGTGACATTATAGTGGCTATGCCATCACCATGTCTATGACATCATGACGGTTACGACGTCAACGGCAATGACATAACAATGTCTATGAAACTACAGTGGCTTTGACCTTACAATATATATGATGTTAGAGTCGCTGTGATGTCACAATGGCTATGCCATCACAATGGCTATGACATCACAATGGCTATGACATCACAGTTTCTGTGACATCATAGTGGCCATGACGTTCCAATCGCTATGACATCAAAACGGCTATGACCTGAAATTTGCATTGACTTAAATATGTCTGTGTCATTACAGTGCCTGTGACGTTACAATGGCTGAGACATTTTCGTGGCTATGACGATGCAATTCCTGTGGCATTGTAGGTAGCTATGACTTTTCAATGGCTATGACATTGATGTGGCCATGAGCTTTCAATGGCTATGACGTCACAATGCCTACGACCTAACAATGGCTATGACGTCACAGTGGCTATTACAGGACAGCGGAAATTACTATACTATCTCTATGACATTGTGGTGCCTATCACGTTACGATGGCTGTGACATTATAGTGGCTATGCCATCACCATGTCTATGACATCATGACGGTTACGACGTCAATGGCAATGACATAACAATGTCTATGAAACTACAGTGGCTTTGACCTTACAATATATATGATGTTAGAGTCGCTGTGATGTCACAATGGCTATGCCATCACATTGGCTATGCCATCACAATGGCTATGACATCACAGTTTCTATGACATCATAGTGGCTGTGACGTTCCAATGGCTATGACATCAAAATGGCTATGACCTGAAATTTGCATTGACTTAAATATATCTGTGTCATTACAGTGCCTGTGACGTTACAATGGCTGTGACATTTTCGGGCTATGATGATGCAATTCCTGTGGCATTGTAGGTAGCTATGACTTTTCAATGGCTAGGACATTGATGTGGCCATGAGCTTTCAATGGCTATGACGTCACAATGCCTACGACCTAACAATGGCTATGACGCCACAGTGGCTATTACAGGACAGCGGAAATGACTATACTATCTCTATGACATTGTGGTGCCTATCACGTTACGATGGCTGTGACATTATAGTGGCTATGCCATCACCATGTCTATGACATCATGATGGTTACGAAGTCAACGGCAATGATATAACAATGTCTATGAAACTACAGTGGCTTTGACCTTACAATATATATGATGTTAGAGTCGCTGTGATGTCACAATGGCTATGCCATCACAATGGCTATGACGTCACAATGGCTCTGACATCACAGTTTCTATGACATCATAGTGGCTATGACGTTCCAATGGCTATGACATCAAAATGGCTATGACCTGAAATTTGGATTGACTTAAATATGTCTGTGTCATTACATTGCCTGTGACGTTACAATGGCTGAGACATTTTCGTGGCTATGACGATGCAATTCCTGTGGCATTGTAGGTAGCTATGAATTTTCAATGGCTATGACATTGATGTGGCCATGAGCATTCAATGGCTATGACGTCACAATGCCTACGACCTAACAATGGCTATGACGTCACAGTGGCTATTACAGGACAGCGGAAATGACTATACTATCTCTATGACATTGTGGTGCCTATCACGTTACGATGGCTGTGACATTATAGTGGCTATGCCATCACCATGGCTATGACATCATGATGGTTACGAAGTCAAAGGCAATGACATAACAATGTCTATGAAACTACAGTGGCTTTGACCTTACAATATATATGATGTTAGAGTCGCTGTGATGTCACAATGGCTATCCCATCACAATGGCTATGCCATCACAATGGCTATGACATCACAGTTTCTATGACATCATAGTGGCTGTGACGTTCCAATGGCTATGACATCAAAATGGCTATGACCTGAAATTTGCATTGACTTAAATATGTCCTTGTCATTACAGTGCCTGTGACGTTACAATGGCTGTGACATTTTCGTGGCTATGACGATGCAATTCCTGTGGCATTGTAGGTAGCTATGACTTTTCAATGGCTAGGACATTGATGTGGCCATGAGCTTTCAATGGCTATGACGTCACAATGCCTACGACCTAACAATGGCTATGACGTCACAGTGGCTATTACAGGACAGCGGAAATGACTATACTACCTCTATGACATTGTGGTGCCTATCACGTTACGATGGCTGTGACATTATAGTGGCTATGCCATCACCATGTCTATGACATCATGATGGTTACGAAGTCAACGGCAATGACATAACAATGTCTATGAAACTACAGAGGCTTTGACCTTACAATATATATGATGTTATAGTCGCTGTGATGTCACAATGGCTATGCCATCACAAAGGCTATGAAATCACAGTTTCTATGACATCATAGTGGCTATGACGTTCCAATGGCTATGACATCAAAATGCCTATGACCTGAAATTTGCATTGACTTAAATATGTCTGTGTCATTACAGTGCCTGTGACGTTACAATGGCTGAGACATATTCGTGGCTATGACGATGCAATTCCTGTGGAATTGTAGGTAGCTATGACTTTTCAATGGCTATGACATTGATGTGGCCATGAGCTTTCAATGGCTATGACGTCACAATGCCTACGACCAAACAATGGCTATGACGTCACAGTGGCTATTACAGGACAGCGGAAATGACTATACTATCTCTATGACATTGTGGTGCCTATCACGTTACGATGGCTGTGACATTATAGTGGCTATGCCATCACCATGTCTATGACATCATGATGGTTACGAAGTCAACGGCAATGACATAAGAATGTCTATGAAACTACAGTGGCTTTGACCTTACAATATATATGATGTTATAGTCGCTGTGATGTCACAATGGCTATGCCATCACAATGGCTATGACATCACAATGGCTATGACATCACAGTTTCTATGACATCATAGTGGCTATGATGTTCCAATGGCTATGACATCAAAATGGCTATGACCTGAAATTTGCATTGACTTAAATATGTCTGTGCCATTACATGCCTGTGACGTTACAATGGCTGTGACATTTTCGTGGCTATGACGATGCAATTCCTGTGGCATTGTAGGTAGCTATGACTTTCAATGGCTATGACATTGATGTGGCCATGAGCTTTCAATGGCTATGACGTCACAATGCCTACGACCTAACAATGGCTATGACGTCACAGTGGCAATTACAGGACAGCGGAAATGACTATACTATCTCTATGACATTGTGGTGCCTATTACGTTACGATGGCTGTAACATTATAGTGGCTATGCCATCACCATGGCTATGACATCATGATGGTTACGAAGTCAAAGGCAATGACATAACAAGGTCTATGAAACTACAGTGGCTTTGACCTTACAATATATATGATGTTATAGTCGCTGTGATGTCACAATGGCTATGCCATCACAATGGCTATGACATCACAGTTTCTATGTCATCATAGTTGCTATGACGTTCCAATGGCTATGACATCAAAATGGCTATGACCTGAAATTTGCATTGACTTAAATATGTCTGTGCCATTACATGCCTGTGACGTTACAATGGCTGTGACATTTTCGTGGCTATGACGATGCAATTCCTGTGGCATTGTAGGTAGCTATGACTTTCAATGGCTATGACATTGATGTGGCCATGAGCTTTCAATGGCTATGACGTCACAATGCCTACGACCTAACAATGGCTATGACGTCACAGTGGCTATTACAGGACAGCGGAAATGACTATACTATCTCTATGACATTGTGGTGCCTATCACGTTACGATGGCTGTGACATTATAGTGGCTATGCCATCACCATGTCTATGACATCATGACGGTTACGACGTCAACGGCAATGACATAACAATGTCTATGAAACTACAGTGGCTTTGACCTTACAATATATATGATGTTAGAGTCGCTGTGATGTCACAATGGCTATGCCATCACAATGGCTATGACATCACAATGGCTATGACATCACAGTTTCTGTGACATCATAGTGGCTATGACGTTCCAATGGCTATGACATCAAAATGGCTATGACCTGAAATTTGCATTGACTTAAATATGTCTGTGCCATTACATGCCTGTGACGTTACAATGGCTGAGACATTTTCGTGGCTATGACGATGCAATTCCTGTGGCATTGTAGGTAGCTATGACTTTCAATGGCTATGACATTGATGTGGCCATGAGCTTTCAATGGCTATGACGTCACAATGCCTACGACCTAACAATGGCTATGACGTCACAGTGGCTATTACAGGACCGCGGAAATGACTATACTATCTCTATGACATTGTGGTGCCTATCACGTTACGATGGCTGTGACATTATAGTGGCTATGCCATCACCATGTCTATGACATCATGACGGTTACGACGTCAACGGCAATGACATAACAATGTCTATGAAACTACAGTGGCTTTGACCTTACAATATATATGATGTTAGAGTCGCTGTGATGTCACAATGGCTATGCCATCACAATGGCTATGACATCACAATGGCTATGACATCACAGTTTCTGTGACATCATAGTGGCCATGACGTTCCAATCGCTATGACATCAAAACGGCTATGACCTGAAATTTGCATTGACTTATATATGTCTGTGTCATTACAGTGCCTGTGACGTTACAATGGCTGAGACATTTTCGTGGCTATGACGATGCAATTCCTGTGGCATTGTAGGTAGCTATGACTTTTCAATGGCTATGACATTGATGTGGCCATGAGCTTTCAATGGCTATGACGTCACAATGCCTACGACCTAACAATGGCTATGACGTCACAGTGGCTATTACAGGACAGCGGAAATTACTATACTATCTCTATGACATTGTGGTGCCTATCACGTTACGATGGCTGTGACATTATAGTGGCTATGCCATCACCATGTCTATGACATCATGACGGTTACGACGTCAATGGCAATGACATAACAATGTCTATGAAACTACAGTGGCTTTGACCTTACAATATATATGATGTTAGAGTCGCTGTGATGTCACAATGGCTATGCCATCACAATGGCTATGCCATCACAATGGCTATGACATCACAGTTTCTATGACATCATAGTGGCTGTGACGTTCCAATGGCTATGACATCAAAATGGCTATGACCTGAAATTTGCATTGACTTAAATATATCTGTGTCATTACAGTGCCTGTGACGTTACAATGGCTGTGACATTTTCAGGCTATGACGATGCAATTCCTGTGGCATTGTAGGTAGCTATGACTTTTCAATGGCTAGGACATTGATGTGGCCATGAGCTTTCAATGGCTATGACGTCACAATGCCTACGACCTAACAATGGCTATGACGTCACAGTGGCTATTACAGGACAGCGGAAATGACTGTACTATCTCTATGACATTGTGGTGCCTATCACGTTACGATGGCTGTGACATTATAGTGGCTATGCCATCACCATGTCTATGACATCATGATGGTTACGAAGTCAACGGCAATGATATAACAATGTCTATGAAACTACAGTGGCTTTGACCTTACAATATATATGATGTTAGAGTCGCTGTGATGTCACAATGGCTATGCCATCACAATGGCTATGACGTCACAATGGCTCTGACATCACAGTTTCCATGACATCATAGTGGCTATGACGTTCCAATGGCTATGACATCAAAATGGCTATGACCTGAAATTTGGATTGACTTAAATATGTCTGTGTCATTACAGTGCCTGTGACGTTACAATGGCTGAGACATTTTCGTGGCTATGACGATGCAATTCCTGTGGCATTGTAGGTAGCTATGACTTTTCAATGGCTATGACATTGATGTGGCCATGAGCTTTCAATGGCTATGACGTCACAATGCCTACGACCTAACAATGGCTATGACGTCACAGTGGCTATTACAGGACAGCGGAAATGACTATACTATCTCTATGACATTGTGGTGCCTATCACGTTACGATGGCTGTGACATTATAGTGGCTATGCCATCACCATGGCTATGACATCATGATGGTTACGAAGTCAAAGGCAATGACATAACAATGTCTATGAAACTACAGTGGCTTTGACCTTACAATATATATGATGTTAGAGTCGCTGTGATGTCACAATGGCTATCCCATCACAATGGCTATGCCATCACAATGGCTATGACATCACAGTTTCTATGACATCATAGTGGCTGTGACGTTCCAATGGCTATGACATCAAAATGGCTATGACCTGAAATTTGCATTGACTTAAATATGTCCTTGTCATTACAGTGCCTGTGACGTTACAATGGCTGTGACATTTTCGTGGCTATGACGATGCAATTCCTGTGGCATTGTAGGTAGCTATGACTTTTCAATGGCTAGGACATTGATGTGGCCATGAGCTTTCAATGGCTATGACGTCACAATGCCTACGACCTAACAATGGCTATGACGTCACAGTGGCTATTACAGGACAGCGGAAATGACTATACTACCTCTATGACATTGTGGTGCCTATCACGTTACGATGGCTGTGACATTATAGTGGCTATGCCATCACCATGTCTATGACATCATGATGGTTACGAAGTCAACGGCAATGACATAACAATGTCTATGAAACTACAGAGGCTTTGACCTTACAATATATATGATGTTATAGTCGCTGTGATGTCACAATGGCTATGCCATCACAAAGGCTATGACATCACAGTTTCTATGACATCATAGTGGCTATGACGTTCCAATGGCTATGACATCAAAATGGCTATGACCTGAAATTTGCATTGACTTAAATATGTCTGTGTCATTACAGTGCCTGTGACGTTACAATGGCTGAGACATATTCGTGGCTATGACGATGCAATTCCTGTGGAATTGTAGGTAGCTATGACTTTTCAATGGCTATGACATTGATGTGGCCATGAGCTTTCAATGGCTATGACGTCACAATGCCTACGACCAAACAATGGCTATGACGTCACAGTGGCTATTACAGGACAGCGGAAATTACTATACTATCTCTATGACATTGTGGTGCCTATCACGTTACGATGGCTGTGACATTATAGTGGCTATGCCATCACCATGTCTATGACATCATGATGGTTACGACGTCAACGGCAATGACATAACAATGTCTATGAAACTACAGTGGCTTTGACCTTACAATATATATGATGTTATAGTCGCTGTGATGTCACAATGGCTATGCCATCACAATGGCTATGACATCACAATGGCTATGACATCAGTTTCTCTGACATCATAGTGGCTATGACGTTCCAATGGCTATGACATCAAAACGGCTATGACCTGAAATTTGCATGACTTAAATATGTCTGTGTCATTACAGTGCCTGTGACGTTACAATGGCTGAGATATTTTCGTGGCTATGACGATGCAATTCCTGTGGCATTGTAGGTAACTTTGACTTTTCAATGGCTATGACATTGATGTGGCCATGAGCTTTCAATGGCTATGACGTCACAATGCCTACGACCTAACAATGGCTATGACGTCACAGTGGCTATTACAGGACAGCGGAAATTACTATACTATCTCTATGACATTCTGGTGCCTATCACGTTACGATGGCTGTGACATTATAGTGGCTATGCCATCACCATGTCTATGACATCATGATGGTTACGACGTCAACGGCAATGACATAACAATGTCTATGAAACTACAGTGGCTTTGACCTTACAATATATATGATGTTATAGTCGCTGTGATGTCACAATGGCTATGCCATCACAATGGCTATGACATCACAATGGCTATGACATCAGTTTCTATGACATCATAGTGGCTATTACGTTCCAATGGCTATGACATCAAAACGGCTATGACCTGAAATTTGCATTGACTTAAATATGTCTGTGTCATTACAGTGCCTGTGACGTTACAATGGCTGAGATATTTTCGTGGCTATGACGATGCAATTCCTGTGGCATTGTAGGTAACTATGACTTTTCAATGGCTATGACATTGATGTGGCCATGAGCTTTCAATGGCTATGACGTCACAATGCCTACGACCTAACAATGGCTATGACGTCACAGTGGCTATTACAGGACAGCGGAAATGACTATACTATCTCTATGACATTGTGGTGCCTATCACGTTACGATGGCTGTGACATTATAGTGGCTATGCCATCACCATGTCTATGACATCATGATGGTTACGAAGTCAACGGCAATGACATAACAATGTCTATGAAACTACAGTGGCTTTGACCTTACAATATATATGATGTTATAGTCGCTGTGATGTCACAATGGCTATGCCATCACAATGGCTATGACATCACAATGGCTATGACATCAGTTTCTCTGACATCATAGTGGCTATGACGTTCCAATGGCTATGACATCAAAACGGCTATGACCTGAAATTTGCATGACTTAAATATGTCTGTGTCATTACAGTGCCTGTGACGTTACAATGGCTCAGATATTTTCGTGGCTATGACGATGCAATTCCTGTGGCATTGTAGGTAACTTTGACTTTTCAATGGCTATGACATTGATGTGGCCATGAGCTTTCAATGGCTATGACGTCACAATGCCTACGACCTAACAATGGCTATGACGTCACAGTGGCTATTACAGGACAGCGGAAATTACTATACTATCTCTATGACATTGTGGTGCCTATCACGTTACGATGGCTGTGACATTATAGTGGCTATGCCATCACCATGTCTATGACATCATGATGGTTACGACGTCAACGGCAATGACATAACAATGTCTATGAAACTACAGTGGCTTTGACCTTACAATATATATGATGTTATAGTCGCTGTGATGTCACAATGGCTATGCCATCACAATGGCTATGACATCACAATGGCTATGACATCAGTTTCTCTGACATCATAGTGGCTATGACGTTCCAATGGCTATGACATCAAAACGGCTATGACCTGAAATTTGCATGACTTAAATATGTCTGTGTCATTACAGTGCCTGTGACGTTACAATGGCTGAGATATTTTCGTGGCTATGACGATGCAATTCCTGTGGCATTGTAGGTAACTTTGACTTTTCAATGGCTATGACATTGATGTGGCCATGAGCTTTCAATGGCTATGACGTCACAATGCCTACGACCTAACAATGGCTATGACGTCACAGTGGCTATTACAGGACAGCGGAAATTACTATACTATCTCTATGACATTGTGGTGCCTATCACGTTACGATGGCTGTGACATTATAGTGGCTATGCCATCACCATGTCTATGACATCATGATGGTTACGACGTCAACGGCAATGACATAACAATGTCTATGAAACTACAGTGGCTTTGACCTTACAATATATATGATGTTATAGTCGCTGTGATGTCACAATGGCTATGCCATCACAATGGCTATGACATCACAATGGCTATGACATCAGTTTCTCTGACATCATAGTGGCTATGACGTTCCAATGGCTATGACATCAAAACGGCTATGACCTGAAATTTGCATGACTTAAATATGTCTGTGTCATTACAGTGCCTGTGACGTTACAATGGCTGAGATATTTTTGTGGCTATGACGATGCAATTCCTGTGGCATTGTAGGTAACTTTGACTTTTCAATGGCTATGACATTGATGTGGCCATGAGCTTTCAATGGCTATGACGTCACAATGCCTACGACCTAACAATGGCTATGACGTCACAGTGGCTATTACAGGACAGCGGAAATTACTATACTATCTCTATGACATTGTGGTGCCTATCACGTTACGATGGCTGTGACATTATAGTGGCTATGCCATCACCATGTCTATGACATCATGATGGTTACGACGTCAACGGCAATGACATAACAATGTCTATGAAACTACAGTGGCTTTGACCTTACAATATATATGATGTTATAGTCGCTGTGATGTCACAATGGCTATGCCATCACAATGGCTATGACATCACAATGGCTATGACATCAGTTTCTCTGACATCATAGTGGCTATGACGTTCCAATGGCTATGACATCAAAACGGCTATGACCTGAAATTTGCATGACTTAAATATGTCTGTGTCATTACAGTGCCTGTGACGTTACAATGGCTGAGATATTTTTGTGGCTATGACGATGCAATTCCTGTGGCATTGTAGGTAACTTTGACTTTTCAATGGCTATGACATTGATGTGGCCATGAGCTTTCAATGGCTATGACGTCACAATGCCTACGACCTAACAATGGCTATGACGTCACAGTGGCTATTACAGGACAGCGGAAATTACTATACTATCTCTATGACATTGTGGTGCCTATCACGTTACGATGGCTGTGACATTATAGTGGCTATGCCATCACCATGTCTATGACATCATGATGGTTACGACGTCAACGGCAATGACATAACAATGTCTATGAAACTACAGTGGCTTTGACCTTACAATATATATGATGTTATAGTCGCTGTGATGTCACAATGGCTATGCCATCACAATGGCTATGCCAACACAATGGCTATGACATCACAGTTTCTATGACATCATAGTGGCTATGACGTTCCAATGGCTATGACATCAAAATGGCTATGACCTGAAATTTGCATTGACTTAAATATGTCTGTGTCATTACAGTGCCTGTGACGTTACAATGGCTGAGACATTTTCGTGGCTATGACGATGCAATTCCTGTGGCATTGTAGGTAGCTATGACTTTTCAATGGCTATGACATTGATGTGGCCATGAGCTTTCAATGGCTATGACGTCACAATGCCTACGACCTAACAATGGCTATGACGTCACAGTGGCTATTACAGGACAGCGGAAATGACTATACTATCTCTATGACATTGTGGTGCCTATCACGTTACGATGGCTGTGACATTATAGTGGCTATGCCATCACCATGTCTATGACATCATGATGGTTACGAAGTCAACGGCAATGACATAACAATGTCTATGAAACTACAGTGGCTTTGACCTTACAATATATATGATGTTATAGTCGCTGTGATGTCACAATGGCTATGCCATCACAATGGCTATGACATCACAGTTTCTATGACATCATAGTGGCTATGACATTCCAATGGCTATGACATCAAAATGGCTATGACCTGAAATTTGCATTGACTTAAATATGTCTGTGTCATTACAGTGCCTGTGACGTTACAATAGCTGAGACATTTTCGTGGCTATGACGATGCAATTCCTGTGGCATGTAGGTAGCTATGACTTTTCAATGGCTATGACATTGATGCGGCCATGAGCTTTCAATGGCTATGACGTCACAATGCCTACGACCTAACAATGGCTATGACGTCACAGTGGCTATTACAGGACAGCGGAAATGACTATACTACCTCTATGACATTGTGGTGCCTATCACGTTACGATGGCTGTGACATTATAGTGGCTATGCCATCACCATGTCTATGACATCATGATGGTTACGAAGTCAACGGCAATGACATAACAATGTCTATGAAACTACAGTGGCTTTGACCTTACAATATATATGATGTTATAGTCGCTGTGATGTCACAATGGCTATGCCATCACAATGGCTATGACATCACAATAGCTATGACATCAGTTTCTCTGACATCATAGTGGCTATGACGTTCCAATGGCTATGACATCAAAACGGCTATGACCTGAAATTTGCATGACTTAAATATGTCTGTGTCATTACAGTGCCTGTGACGTTACAATGGCTGAGATATTTTCGTGGCTATGACGATGCAAATCCTGTGGCATTGTAGGTAACTTTGACTTTTCAATGGCTATGACATTGATGTGGCCATGAGCTTTCAATGGCTATGACGTCACAATGCCTACGACCTAACAATGGCTATGACGTCACAGTGGCTATTACAGGACAGCGGAAATTACTATACTATCTCTATGACATTGTGGTGCCTATCACGTTACGATGGCTGTGACATTATAGTGGCTATGCCATCACCATGTCTATGACATCATGATGGTTACGACGTCAACGGCAATGACATAACAATGTCTATGAAACTACAGTGGCTTTGACCTTACAATATATATGATGTTATAGTCGCTGTGAAGTCACAATGGCTATGCCATCACAATGGCTATGACAACACAATGGCTATGACATCACAGTTTCTATGACATCATAGTGGCTATGACGTTCCAATGGCTATGACATCAAAATGGCTATGACCTGAAATTTGCATTGACTTAAATATGTCTGTGTCATTACAGTGCCTGTGATGTTACAATGGCTGAGACATTTTCGTGGCTATGACGATGCAATTCCTGTGGCATTGTAGGTAGCTATGACTTTTCAATGGCTATGACATTGATGTGGCCATGAGCTTTCAATGGCTATGACGTCACAATGCCTACGACCTAACAATGGCTATGACGTCACAGTGGCTATTACAGGACAGCGGAAATGACTATACTATCTCTATGACATTGTGGTGCCTATCACGTTACGATGGCTGTGACATTATAGTGGCTATGCCATCACCATGTCTATGACATCATGATGGTTACGAAGTCAACGGCAATGACATAACAATGTCTATGAAACTACAGTGGCTTTGACCTTACAATATATATGATGTTATAGTCGCTGTGATGTCACAATGGCTATGCCATCACAATGGCTATGACATCACAGTTTCTATGACATCATAGTGGCTATGACATTCCAATGGCTATGACATCAAAATGGCTATGACCTGAAATTTGCATTGACTTAAATATGTCTGTGTCATTACAGTGCCTGTGACGTTACAATAGCTGAGACATTTTCGTGGCTATGACGATGCAATTCCTGTGGCATTGTAGGTAGCTATGACTTTTCAATGGCTATGACATTGATGTGGCCATGAGCTTTCAATGGCTATGACGTCACAATGCCTACGACCTAACAATGGCTATGACGTCACAGTGGCTATTACAGGACAGCGGAAATGACTATACTACCTCTATGACATTGTGGTGCCTATCACGTTACGATGGCTGTGACATTATAGTGGCTATGCCATCACCATGTCTATGACATCATGATGGTTACGAAGTCAACGGCAATGACATAACAATGTCTATGAAACTACAGTGGCTTTGACCTTACAATATATATGATGTTATAGTCGCTGTGATGTCACAATGGCTATGCCATCACAATGGCTATGACATCACAATGGCTATGACATCAGTTTCTCTGACATCATAGTGGCTATGACGTTCCAATGGCTATGACATCAAAATGGCTATGACCTGAAATTTGCATTGACTTAAATATGTCTGTGTCATTACAGTGCCTGTGACGTTACAATGGCTGAGACATATTCGTGGCTATGACGATGCAATTCCTGTGGAATTGTAGGTAGCAATGACTTTTCAATGGCTATGACATTGATGTGGCCATGAGCTTTCAATGGCTATGACGTCACAATGCCTACGACCTAACAATGGCTATGACGTCACAGTGGCTATTACAGGACAGCGGAAATGACTATACTATCTCTATGACATTGTGGTGCCTATCACGTTACGATGGCTGTGACATTATAATGGCTATGCCATCACCATGTCTATGACATCATGATGGTTACGACGTCAACGGCAATGACATAACAATGTCTATGAAACTACAGTGGCTTTGACCTTACAATATATATGATGTTATAGTCGCTGTGATGTCACAATGGCTATGCCATCACAATGGCTATGCCAACACAATGGCTATGACATCACAGTTTCTATGACATCATAGTGGCTATGACGTTCCAATGGCTATGACATCAAAATGGCTATGACCTGAAATTTGCATTGACTTAAATATGTCTGTGTCATTACAGTACCTGTGACGTTACAATGGCTGAGACATTTTCGTGGCTATGACGATGCAATTCCTGTGGCATTGTAGGTAGCTATGACTTTTCAATGGCTATGACATTGATGTGGCCATGAGCTTTCAATGGCTATGACGTCACAATGCCTACGACCTAACAATGGCTATGACGTCACAATGGCTATTACAGGAGAGCGGAAATGACTATACTATCTCTATGACATTGTGGTGCCTATCACGTTACGATGGCTGTGACATTATAGTGGCTATGCCATCACCATGTCTATGACATCATGATGGTTACGAAGTCAACGGCAATGACATAACAATGTCTATGAAACTACAGTGGCTTTGACCTTACAATATATATGATGTTATAGTCGCTGTGATGTCACAATGGCTATGCCATCACAATGGCTATGACATCACAATGGCTATGACATCAGTTTCTCTGACATCATAGTGGCTATGACGTTCCAATGGCTATGACATCAAAATGGGTATGACCTGAAATTTGCATTGACTTAAATATGTCTGTGTCATTACAGTGCCTGTGACGTTACAATGGCTGAGACATTTTCGTGGCTATGACGATGCAATTCCTGTGGCATTGTAGGTAGCTATGACTTTTCAATGGCTATGACATTGATGTGGCCATGAGCTTTCAATGGCTATGACGTCACAATGCCTACGACCTAACAATGGCTATGACGTCACAGTGGCTATTACAGGACAGCGGAAATGACTATACTATCTCTATGACATTGTGGTGCCTATCACGTTACGATGGCTGTGACATTATAGTGGCTATGCCATCACCATGTCTATGACATCATGATGGTTACGAAGTCAACGGCAATGACATAACAATGTCTATGAAACTACAGTGGCTTTGACCTTACAATATATATGATGTTATAGTCGCTGTGATGTCACAATGGCTATGCCATCACAATGGCTATGACATCACAGTTTCTATGACATCATAGTGGCTATGACATTCCAATGGCTATGACATCAAAATGGCTATGACCTGAAATTTGCATTGACTTAAATATGTCTGTCATTACAGTGCCTGTGACGTTACAATAGCTGAGACATTTTCGTGGCTATGACGATGCAATTCCTGTGGCATTGTAGGTAGCTATGACTTTTCAATGGCTATGACATTGATGTGGCCATGAGCTTTCAATGGCTATGACGTCACAGTGCCTACGACCTAACAATGGCTATGACGTCACAGTGGCTATTACAGGACAGCGGAAATGACTATACTACCTCTATGACATTGTGGTGCCTATCACGTTACGATGGCTGTGACATTATAGTGGCTATGCCATCACCATGTCCATGACATCATGATGGTTACGAAGTCAACGGCAATGACATAACAATGTCTATGAAACTACAGTGGCTTTGACCTTACAATATATATGATGTTATAGTCGCTGTGATGTCACAATGGCTATGACATCACAATGGCTATGACATCAGTTTCTCTGACATCATAGTGGCTATGACGTTCCAATGGCTATGACATCAAAATGGCTATGACCTGAAATTTGCATTGACTTAAATATGTCTGTGTCATTACAGTGCCTGTGACGTTACAATGGCTGAGACATTTTCGTGGCTATGACGATGCAATTCCTGTGGAATTGTAGGTAGCAATGACTTTTCAATGGCTATGACATTGATGTGGCCATGAGCTTTCAATGGCTATGACGTCACAATGCCTACGACCTAACAATGGCTATGACGTCACAGTGGCTATTACAGGACAGCGGAAATGACTATACTATCTCTATGACATTGTGGTGCCTATCACGTTACGATGGCTGTGACATTATAGTGGCTGTGCCATCACCATGTCTATGACATCATGATGGTTACGACGTCAACGGCAATGACATAACAATGTCTATGAAACTACAGTGGCTTTGACCTTACAATATATATGATGTTATAGTCGCTGTGATGTCACAATGGCTATGCCATCACAATGGCTATGCCAACACAATGGCTATGACATCACAGTTTCTATGACATCATAGTGGCTATGACGTTCCAATGGCTATGACATCAAAATGGCTATGACCTGAAATTTGCATTGACTTAAATATGTCTGTGTCATTACAGTACCTGTGACGTTACAATGGCTGAGACATTTTCGTGGCTATGACGATGCAATTCCTGTGGCATTGTAGGTAGCTATGACTTTTCAATGGCTATGACATTGATGTGGCCATGAGCTTTCAATGGCTATGACGTCACAATGCCTACGACCTAACAATGGCTATGACGTCACAGTGGCTATTACAAGAGAGCGGAAATGACTATACTATCTCTATGACATTGTGGTGCCTATCACGTTACGATGGCTGTGACATTATAGTGGCTATGCCATCACCATGTCTATGACATCATGATGGTTACGAAGTCAACGGCAATGACATAACAATGTCTATGAAACTACAGTGGCTTTGACCTTACAATATATATGATGTTATAGTCGCTGTGATGTCACAATGGCTATGCCATCACAATGGCTATGACATCACAGTTTCTATGACATCATAGTGGCTATGACGTTCCAATGGCTATGACATCAAAACGGCTATGACCTGAAATTTGCATTGACTTAAATATGTCTGTGCCATTACATGCCTGTGACGTTACAATGGCTGAGACATTTTCGTGGCTATGACGATGCAATTCCTGTGGCATTGTAGGTAGCTATGACTTTCAATGGCTATGACATTGATGTGGCCATGAGCTTTCAATGGCTATGACGTCACAATGCCTACGACCTAACAATGGCTATGACGTCACAGTGGCTATTACAGGACAGCGGAAATGACTATACTATCTCTATGACATTGTGGTGCCTATCACGTTACGATGGCTGTGACATTATAGTGGCTATGCCATCACCATGTCTATGACATCATGACGGTTACGACGTCAACGGCAATGACATATCAATGTCTATGAAACTACAGTGGCTTTGACCTTACAGTATATATGATGTTAGAGTCGCTGTGATGTCACAATGGCTATGCCATCACAATGGCTATGACATCACAATGCCTATGACATCACAGTTTCTATGACATCATAGTGGCTATGACGTTCCAATGGCTATGACATCAAAATGGCTATGACCTGAAATTTGCATTGACTTAAATATGTCTGTGTCATTACAGTGCCTGTGACGTTACAATGGTTGTGACATTTTCGTGGCTATGACGATGCAATTCCTGTGGCATTGTAGGTAGCTATGACTTTTCAATGGCTATGACATTGATGTGGCCATGAGCTTTCAATGGCTATGACGTCACAATGCCTACGACCTAACAATGGCTATGACGTCACAGTGGCTATTACAGGACAGCGGAAATGACTATACTATCTCTATGACATTGTGGTGCCTATCACGTTACGATGGCTGTGACATTATAGTGGCTATGCCATCACCATGTCTATGACATCATGAAGGTTACGAAGTCAACGGCAATGACATAACAATGTCTATGAAACTACAGTGGCTTTGACCTTACAATACATATGATGTTATATTCGCTGTGATGTCACAATGGCTATGCCATCACAATGCAATGCAATCAAAATGGCTATGACATCACAGTTTCTATGACATCATAGTGGCTATGACGTTCCAATGGCTATGACATCAAAATGGCTATGACCTGAAATTTGCATTGACTTAAATATGTCTGTGTCATTACAGTGCCTGTGACGTTACAATGGCTGAGACATTTTCGTGGCTATGACGATGCAATTCCTGTGGCACTGTAGGTAGCTATGACTTTTCAATGGCTATGACATTGATGTGGCCATGAGCTTTCAATGGCTATGACGTCACAATGCCTACGACCTAACAATGGCTATGACGTCACAGTGGCTATTACAGGACAGCGGAAATGACTATACTATCTCTATGACATTGTGGTGCCTATCACGTTACGATGGCTGTGACATTATAGTGGCTATGCCATCACCATGTCTACGACATCATGATGGTTACGAAGTCAACGGCAATGACATAACAATGTCTATGAAACTACAGTGGCTTTGACCTTACAATATATATGATGTTATAGTCGCTGTGATGTCACAATGGCTATGCCATCACAATGGCTATGACATCACAGTTTCTATGACATCATAGTGGCTATGACGTTCCAATGGCTATGACATCAAAATGGCTATGACCTGAAATTTGCATTGACTTAAATATGTCTGTGCCATTACATGCCTGTGACGTTACAATGGCTGTGACATTTTCGTGGCTATGACGATGCAATTCCTGTGGCATTGTAGGTAGCTATGACTTTCAATGGCTATGACATTGATGTGGCCATGAGCTTTCAATGGCTATGACGTCACAATGCCTACGACCTAACAATGGCTATGACGTCACAGTGGCTATTACAGGACAGCGGAAATGACTATACTATCTCTATGACATTGAGGTGCCTATCACGTTACGATGGCTGTGACATTATAGTGGCTATGCCATCACCATGTCTATGACATCATGATGGTTACGACGTCAACGGCAATGACATAACAATGTCTATGAAACTACAGTGGCTTTGACCTTACAATATATATGATGTTATAGTCGCTGTGATGTCACAATGGCTATGCCATCACAATGGCTATGCCATCCCAATGGCTATGACATCACAGTTTCTATGACATCATAGTGGCTATGACGTTCCAATGGCTATGACATCAAAATGGCTATGACCTGAAATTTGCATTGACTTAAATATGTCTGTGTCATTACAGTGCCTGTGACGTTACAATGGCTGAGACATTTTCGTGGCTATGACGATGCAATTCCTGTGGCATTGTAGGTAGCTATGACTTTTCAATGGCTATGACATTGATGTGGCCATGAGCTTTCAATGGCTATGACGTCACAATGCCTACGACCTAACAATGGCTATGACGTCACAGTGGCTATTACAGGACAGCGGAAATGACTATACTATCTCTATGACATTGTGGTGCCTATCACGTTACGATGGCTGTGACATTATAGTGGCTATGCCATCACCATGTCTATGACATGATGATGGTTACGAAGTCAACGGCAATGACATAACAATGTCTATGAAACTACAGTGGCTTTGACCTTACAATATATATGATGTTATAGTCGCTGTGATGTCACAATGGCTATGCCATCACAATGGCTATGACATCACAATGGCTATGACATCAGTTTCTATGACATCATAGTGGCTATGACGTTCCAATGGCTATGACATCAAAACGGCTATGACCTGAAATTTGCATTGACTTAAATATGTTGTGTCATTACAGTGCCAGTGACGATACAATGGCTGAGATATTTTCGTGGCTATGACGATGCAATTCCTGTGGCATTGTAGGTAAATATGACTTTTCAATGGCTATGACATTGATGTGGCCATGAGCTTTCAATGGCTATGACGTCACAATGCCTACGACCTAACAATGGCTATGACGTCACAGTGGCTATTACAGGACAGCGGAAATGACTATACTATCTCTATGACATTGTGGTGCCTATCACGTTACGATGGCTGTGACATTATAGTGGCTATGCCATCACCATGTCTATGACATCATGATGGTTACGAAGTCAACGGCAATGACATAACAATGTCTATGAAACTACAGTGGCTTTGACCTTACAATATATATGATGTTATAGTCGCTGTGATGTCACAATGGCTATGCCATCACAATGGCTATGACATCACAATGGCTATGACATCAGTTTCTATGACATCATAGTGGCTATGACGTTCCAATGGCTATGACATCAAAACGGCTATGACCTGAAATTTGCATTGACTTAAATATGTCTGTGTCATTACAGTGCCTGTGTCGTTACAATGTCTGAGATATTTTCGTGGCTATGACGATGCAATTCCTGTGGCATTGTAGGTAACTATGACTTTTCAATGGCTATGACATTGATGTGGCCATGAGCTTTCAATGGCTATGACGTCACAATGCCTACGACCTAACAATGTCTATGATGTCACAGTGGCTATTACAGGACAGCGGAAATGACTATACTATTTCTATGACATTGTGGTGCCTATCACGTTACGATGGCTGTGACATTATAGTGGCTATGCCATCACCATGTCTATGACATCATGATGGTTACGAAGTCAACGGCAATGACATAACAATGTCTATGAAACTACAGTGGCTTTGACCTTACAATATATATGATGTTATAGTCGCTGTGATGTCACAATGGCTATGCCATCACAATGGCTATGACGTCACAATGGCTATGACATCACAGTTTCTATGACATCATAGTGGCTATGACGTTAAAATGGCTATGACATCAAAATGGCTATGACCTGAAATTTGCATTGACTTAAATATGTCTGTGTCATTACAGTGCCTGTGACGTTACAATGGCTGAGACATATTCGTGGCTATGACGATGCAATTCCTGTGGAATTGTAGGTAGCTATGACTTTTCAATGGCTATGACATTGATGTGGCCATGAGCTTTCAATGGCTATGACGTCACAATGCCTACGACCTAACAATGGCTATGACGTCACAGTGGCTATTACAGGACAGCGGAAATGACTATACTATCTCTATGACATTGTGGTGCCTATCACGTTACGATGGCTGTGACATTATAGTGGCTATGCCATCACCATGTCTATGACATCATGATGGTTACGAATTTAACGGCAATGACATAACAATGTCTATGAAACTACAGTGGCTTTGACCTTACAATATATATGATGTTATAGTCGCTGTGATGTCACAATGGCTATGCCATCACAATGGCTATGAAGTCACAATGGCTATGACATCACAGTTTCTATGACATCATAGTGGCTATGACGTTCCAATGGCTATGACATCAAAATGGCTATGACCTGAAATTTGCATTGACTTAAATATGTCTGTGTCATTACAGTGCCTGTGACGTGACAATGGCTGAGACATTTTCGTGGCTATGACGATGCAATTCCTGTGGCATTGTAGGTAGCTATGACTTTTCAATGGCTATGACATTGATGTGGCCATGAGCTTTCAATGGCTATGACGTCACAATGCCTACGACCTAACAATGGCTATGACGTCACAGTGGCTATTACAGGACAGCGGAAATGACTATACTATCTCTATGACATTGTGGTGCCTATCACGTTACGATGGCTGTGACATTATAGTGGCTATGCCATCACCATGTCTATGACATCATGTCGGTTACGACGTCAACGGCAATGACATAACAATGTCTATGAAACTACAGTGGCTTTGACCTTACAATATATATGATGTTATAGTCGCTGTGATGTCACAATGGCTATGCCATCACAATGGCTATGCTATCACAATGGCTATGACATCACAGTTTCTATGACATCATAGTGGCTATGACGTTCCAATGGCTATGACATCAAAATGGCTATGACCTGAAATTTGCATTGACTTAAATATGTCTGTGTCATTACAGTGCCTGTGACGTTACAATGGCTGAGACATTTTCGTGGCTATGACGATGCAATTCCTGTGGCATTGTAGGTAGCTATGACTTTTCAATGGCTATGACATTGATGTGGCCATGAGCTTTCAATGGCTATGACGTCACAATGCCTACGACCTAACAATGGCTATGACGTCACAGTGGCTATTACAGGACAGCGGAAATGACTATACTACCTCTATGACATTGTGGTGCCTATCACGTTACGATGGCTGTGACATTATAGTGGCTATGCCATCACCATGTCTATGACATCATGACGGTTACGACGTCAACGGCAATGACATAACAATGTCTATGAAACTACAGTGGCTTTGACCTTACAATATATATGATGTTATAGTCGCTGTGATGTCACAATGGCTATGCCATCACAATGGCTATGACATCACAGTTTGTATGACATCATAGTGTCTATGACGTTAAAATGGCTATGACATCAAAATGGCTATGACCTGAAATTTGCATTGACTTAAATATGTCTGTGTCATTACAGTGCCTGTGACGTTACAATGGCTGAGACATATTCGTGGCTATGACGATGCAATTCCTGTGGAATTGTAGGTAGCTATGACTTTTCAATGGCTATGACATTGATGTGGCCATGAGCTTTCAATGGCTATGACGTCACAATGCCTACGACCTAACAATGGCTATGACGTCACAGTGGCTATTACAGGACAGCGGAAATGACTATACTATCTCTATGACATTGTGGTGCCTATCACGTTACGATGGCTGTGACATTATAGTGGCTATGCCATCACCATGTCTATGACATCATGACGGTTATTACGTCAACGGCAATGACATAACAATGTCTATGAAACTACAATGGCTTTGACCTTACAATATATATGATGTTATAGTCGCTGTGATGTCACAATGGCTATGCCATCACAATGGCTATGCCATCACAATGGCTATGACATCACAGTTTCTATGACATCATAGTGGCTATGACGTTCCAATGGCTATGACATCAAAATGGCTATGACCTGAAATTTGCATTGACTTAAATATGTCTGTGTCATTACAGTGCCTGTGACGTTACAATGGCTGAGACATTTTCGTGGCTATGACGATGCAATTCCTGTGGCATTGTAGGTAGCTATGACTTTTCAATGGCTATGACATTGATGTGGCCATGAGCTTTCAATGGCTATGACGTCACAATGCCTACGACCTAACAATGGCTATGACGTCACAGTGGCTATTACAGGACAGCGGAAATGACTATACTATCTCTATGACATTGTGGTGCCTATCACGTTACGATGGCTGTGACATTATAGTGGCTATGCCATCACCATGTCTATGACATCATGATGGTTACGAATTTAACGGCAATGACATAACAATGTCTATGAAACTACAGTGGCTTTGACCTTACAATATATATGATGTTATAGTCGCTGTGATGTCACAATGGCTATGCCATCACAATGGCTATGACGTCACAATGGCTATGACATCACAGTTTCTATGACATCATAGTGGCTATGACGTTCCAATGGCTATGACATCAAAATGGCTATGACCTGAAATTTGCATTGACTTAAATATGTCTGTGTCATTACAGTGCCTGTGACGTGACAATGGCTGAGACATTTTCGTGGCTATGACGATGCAATTCCTGTGGCATTGTAGGTAGCTATGACTTTTCAATGGCTATGACATTGATGTGGCCATGAGCTTTCAATGGCTATGACGTCACAATGCCTACGACCTAACAATGGCTATGACGTCACAGTGGCTATTACAGGACAGCGGAAATGACTATACTATCTCTATGACATTGTGGTGCCTATCACGTTACGATGGCTGTGACATTATAGTGGCTATGCCATCACCATGTCTATGACATCATGTCGGTTACGACGTCAACGGCAATGACATAACAATGTCTATGAAACTACAGTGGCTTTGACCTTACAATATATATGATGTTATAGTCGCTGTGATGTCACAATGGCTATGCCATCACAATGGCTATGCTATCACAATGGCTATGACATCACAGTTTCTATGACATCATAGTGGCTATGACGTTCCAATGGCTATGACATCAAAATGGCTATGACCTGAAATTTGCATTGACTTAAATATGTCTGTGTCATTACAGTGCCTGTGACGTTACAATGGCTGAGACATTTTCGTGGCTATGACGATGCAATTCCTGTGGCATTGTAGGTAGCTATGACTTTTCAATGGCTATGACATTGATGTGGCCATGAGCTTTCAATGGCTATGACGTCACAATGCCTACGACCTAACAATGGCTATGACGTCACAGTGGCTATTACAGGACAGCGGAAATGACTATACTACCTCTATGACATTGTGGTGCCTATCACGTTACGATGGCTGTGACATTATAGTGGCTATGCCATCACCATGTCTATGACATCATGACGGTTACGACGTCAACGGCAATGACATAACAATGTCTATGAAACTACAGTGGCTTTGACCTTACAATATATATGATGTTATAGTCGCTGTGATGTCACAATGGCTATGCCATCACAATGGCTATGACATCACAGTTTGTATGACATCATAGTGTCTATGACGTTAAAATGGCTATGACATCAAAATGGCTATGACCTGAAATTTGCATTGACTTAAATATGTCTGTGTCATTACAGTGCCTGTGACGTTACAATGGCTGAGACATATTCGTGGCTATGACGATGCAATTCCTGTGGAATTGTAGGTAGCTATGACTTTTCAATGGCTATGACATTGATGTGGCCATGAGCTTTCAATGGCTATGACGTCACAATGCCTACGACCTAACAATGGCTATGACGTCACAGTGGCTATTACAGGACAGCGGAAATGACTATACTATCTCTATGACATTGTGGTGCCTATCACGTTACGATGGCTGTGACATTATAGTGGCTATGCCATCACCATGTCTATGACATCATGACGGTTATTACGTCAACGGCAATGACATAACAATGTCTATGAAACTACAATGGCTTTGACCTTACAATATATATGATGTTATAGTCGCTCTGATGTCACAATGGCTATGCCATCACAATGGCTATGCCATCACAATGGCTATGACATCACAGTTTCTATGACATCATAGTGGCTATGACGTTCCAATGGCTATGACATCAAAATGGCTATGACCTGAAATTTGCATTGACTTAAATATGTCTGTGTCATTACAGTGCCTGTGACGTTACAATGGCTGAGACATTTTCGTGGCTATGACGATGCAATTCCTGTGGCATTGTAGGTAGCTATGACTTTTCAATGGCTATGACATTGATGTGGCCATGAGCTTTCAATGGCTATGACGTCACAATGCCTACGACCTAACAATGGCTATGACGTCACAGTGGCTATTACAGGACAGCGGAAATGACTATACTATCTCTATGACATTGTGGTGCCTATCACGTTACGATGGCTGTGACATTATAGTGGCTATGCCATCACCATGTCTATGACATCATGATGGTTACGAAGTCAACGGCAATGACATAACAATGTCTATGAAACTACAGTGGCTTTGACCTTACAATATATATGATGTTATAGTCGCTGTGATGTCACAATGGCTATGCCATCACAATGGCTATGACATCACAATGGCTATGACATCAGTTTCTCTGACATCATAGTGTCTATGACGTTCCAATGGCTATGACATCAAAACGGCTATGACCTGAAATTTGCATTGACTTAAATATGTCTGTGTCATTACAGTGCCTGTGACGTTACAATGGCTGAGATATTTTCGTGGCTATGACGATGCAATTCCTGTGGCATTGTAGGTAACTATGACTTTTCAATGGCTATGACATTGATGTGGCCATGAGCTTTCAATGGCTATGACGTCACAATGCCTACGACCTAACAATGGCTATGACTTCACAGTGGCTATTACAGGACAGCGGAAATGACTATACTATCTCTATGACATTGTGGTGCCTATCACGTTACGATGGCTGTGACATTATAGTGGCAATGCCATCACCATGTCTATGACATCATGATGGTTACGAAGTCAACGGCAATGACATAACAATGTCTATGAAACTACAGTGGCTTTGACCTTACAATATATATGATGTTATAGTCGCTGTGATGTCACAATGGCTATGCCATCACAATGGCGATGACATCACAGTTTTATGACATCATAGTTGCTATGCCGTTCCAATGGCTATGACATCAAAATGGCTATGACCTGAAATTTGCATTGACTTAAATATGTCTGTGTCATTACAGTGCCTGTGACGTTACAATGGCTGTGACATTTTCGTGGCTATGACGGTGCAATTCCTGTGGCATTGTAGGTAGCTATGACTTTTCAATGGCTATGACATTGATGTGGCCATGAGCTTTCAATGGCTATGACGTCACAATGCCTACGACCTAACAATGGCTATGACGTCACAGTGGCTATTACAGGACAGCGGAAATGACTATACTACCTCTATGACATTGTGGTGCCTATCACGTTACGATGGCTGTGACATTATAGTGGCTATGCCATCACCATGTCTATGACATCATGACGGTTACGACGTCAACGGCAATGACATAACAATGTCTATGAAACTACAGTGGCTTTGACCTTACAATATATATGATGTTATAGTCGCTGTGATGTCACAATGGCTATGCCATCACAATGGCTATGACATCACAGTTTGTATGACATCATAGTGTCTATGACGTTAAAATGGCTATGACATCAAAATGGCTATGACCTGAAATTTGCATTGACTTAAATATGTCTGTGTCATTACAGTGCCTGTGACGTTACAATGGCTGAGACATATTCGTGGCTATGACGATGCAATTCCTGTGGAATTGTAGGTAGCTATGACTTTTCAATGGCTATGACATTGATGTGGCCATGAGCTTTCAATGGCTATGACGTCACAATGCCTACGACCTAACAATGGCTATGACGTCACAGTGGCTATTACAGGACAGCGGAAATGACTATACTATCTCTATGACATTGTGGTGCCTATCACGTTACGATGGCTGTGATATTATAGTGGCTATGCCATCACCATGTCTATGATATCATGATGGTTACGAAGTCAACGGCAATGACATAACAATGTCTATGAAACTACAGTGGCTTTGACCTTACAATATATATGATGTTATAGTCGCTGTGATGTCACAATGGCTATGCCATCACAATGGCTATGACGTCACAATGGTATGACATCACAGTTTCTATGACATCATAGTGGCTATGACGTTCCAATGGCTATGACATCAAAATGGCTATGACCTGAAATTTGCATTGACTTAAATATGTCTGTGTCATTACAGTGCCTGTGACGTGACAATGGTTGAGACATTTTCGTGGCTATGACGATGCAATTCCTGTGGCATTGTAGGTAGCTATGACTTTTCAATGGCTATGACATTGATGTGGCCATGAGCTTTCAATGGCTATGACGTCACAATGCCTACGACCTAACAATGGCTATGACGTCACAGTGGCTATTACAGGACAGCGGAAATGACTATACTATCTCTATGACATTGTGGTGCCTATCACGTTACGATGGCTGTGACATTATAGTGGCTATGCCATCACCATGTCTATGACATCATGACGGTTATGACGTCAACGGCAATGACATAACAATGTCTATGAAACTACAATGGCTTTGACCTTACAATATATATGATGTTATAGTCGCTGTGATGTCACAATGGCTATGCCATCACAATGGCTATGCCATCACAATGGCTATGACATCACAGTTTCTATGACATCATAGTGGCTATGACGTTCCAATGGCTATGACATCAAAATGGCTATGACCTGAAATTTGCATTGACTTAAATATGTCTGTGTCATTACAGTGCCTGTGACGTTACAATGGCTGAGACATTTTCGTGGCTATGACGATGCAATTCCTGTGGCATTTTAGGTAGCTATGACTTTTCAATGGCTATGACATTGATGTGGCCATGAGCTTTCAATGGCTATGACGTCACAATGCCTACGACCTAACAATGGCTATGACGTCACAGTGGCTTTTACAGGACAGCGGAAATGACTATACTACCTCTATGACATTGTGGTGCCTATCACGTTACGATGGCTGTGACATTATAGTGGCTATGCCATCACCATGTCTATGACATCATGATAGTTACGAAGTCAACGGCAATGACATAACAATGTCTATGAAACTACAGTGGCTTTGACCTTACAATATATATGATGTTATAGTCGCTGTGATGTCACAATGGCTATGCCATCACAATGGCTATGACATCACAGTTTCTATGACATCATAGTGGCTATGACGTTCCAATGGCTATGACATCAAAATGGCTATGACCTGAAATTTGCATTGACTTAAATATGTCTGTGTCATTACAGTGCCTGTGACGTTAAAATGGCTGAGACATTTTCGTGGCTATGACGATGCAATTCCTGTGGAATTGTAGGTAGCTATGACTTTTCAATGGCTATGACATTGATGTGGCCATGAGCTTTCAATGGCTATGACGTCACAATGCCTACGACCTAACAATGGCTATGACGTCACAGTGGCTATTACAGGACAGCGGAAATGACTATACTATCTCTATGACATTGTGGTGCCTATCACGTTACGATGGCTGTGACATTATAGTGGCTATGCCATCACCATGTCTATGACATCATGAGGGTTACGAAGTCAACGGCAATGACATAACAATGTCTATGAAACTACAGTGGCTTTGACCTTACAATATATATGATGTTATAGTCGCTGTGATGTCACAATGGCTATGCCATCACAATGGCTATGACATCACAATGGCTATGACATCAGTTTCTCTGACATCATAGTGGCTATGACGTTCCAATGGCTATGACATCAAAACGGCTATGACCTGAAATTTGCATTGACTTAAATATGTCTGTGTCATTACAGTGCCTGTGACGTTACAATGGCTGAGATATTTTCGTGGCTATGACGATGCAATTCCTGTGGCATTGTAGGTAACTATGACTTTTCAATGGCTATGACATTGATGTGGCCATGAGCTTTCAATGGCTATGACGTCACAATGCCTACGACCTAACAATGGCTATGACGTCACAGTGGCTATTACAGGACAGCGGAAATGACTATACTATCTCTATGACATTGTGGTGCCTATCACGTTACGATGGCTGTGACATTATAGTGGCTATGCCATCACCATGTCTACGACATCATGATGGTTACGAAGTCAACGGCAATGACATAACAATGTCTATGAAACTACAGTGGCTTTGACCTTACAATATATATGATGTTATAGTCGCTGTGATGTCACAATGGCTATGCCATCACAATGGCTATGACATCACAGTTTCTATGACATCATAGTGGCTATGACGTTCCAATGGCTATGACATCAAAATGGCTATGACCTGAAATTTGCATTGACTTAAATATGTCTGTGTCATTACAGTGCCTGAGATGTTAAAATGGCTGAGACATTTTCGTGGCTATGACGATGCAATTCCTGTGGAATTGTAGGTAGCTATGACTTTTCAATGGCTATGACATTGATGTGGCCATGAGCTTTCAATGGCTATGACGTCACAATGCCTACGACCTAACAATGGCTATGACGTCACAGTGGCTATTACAGGACAGCGGAAATGACTATACTATCTCTATGACATTGTGGTGCCTATCACGTTACGATGGCTGTGACATTATAGTGGCTATGCCATCACCATGTCTATGACATCAT